>NW_026712172.1:14912747-15089582 GCF_030504385.1 Musca domestica
CCGATAACAACAATTTTTAGTAAAAGGCACGCAAAATAAAATATTTTTGTGGAGATTGTTTCTTATAACAATTTTCTATGGAAATTCTTTCGATAACCAGATTTTCTCTAGAAATTCCTCATCTATAACAAGATTTTCATATAGCAATTATATGTCGATAACAAGATATTCTATAGCCATTATTGTCGCTCAACAGATTTTCTATAGAAATTCTTGTCGATACACCAATTTTCTATAAAATTCTTTGTCGATAACAAGATTTTCTATAAAAATTCTTGTTGATAACAAAGTTTTTCTATAGATTCTTGCCGAAAACAAATTTTCTATAGAAATTCTTGCCGAAAACAAATTTTCTATAGAAACTTGTCGATAACCTATTTTCAATTGAAATTCTTGTCGATAACAAGATTTCCTATAAAAATCTTATCGATAAAGATTTTCCATAAAAATTCTTATCGATAACACGATTTCTATAGAATTCCTGTCGATAACAAGATTTCCAATAGATATCTTGTCGATAACAAGATTGTCTATAGAAATTCTTGTCGATAAAAATATTTTCAATTGAAATTCCTGCCGATAACAAGATTCTCTATAGAAATTCTGGTCGATAAAAGATTTTCTATAGACATTTTTGTCGATAACAAGTTTTTATATAGACATTCGTTTCGATAACAAGATTTCCTATACAAACTTGCCGATACAATATTTCCTATAGAAATTCTTGTCGACAACAATATTTTTTTTTGGAAATTCTTATCGTTAACAAAATTTCTATAGAAATTCTTGTCGATAACAGAGTTTCTATAGAAATTCTTGGCAATAACAAGATTTTCTATAAAAATTCTTCTCGATAACACTATTTTCTATAGAAATTCTTGTCGATAAGGAGATTTTTCTATAGAAATACTTGTCGATAACAATATTTTCTAAAGAAATATTTGTCGATAACAGTGCTTTCTATTGAAACTCTAGTCGATAACATATTTTCTATTGAAACTCTAGTCGATAACAATATTTTCTATACTAATTCTTGTCAATAACAAGATTTTCTATTGAAATTCTTGTCGATAATAAGATTTTCTATAGATATTCTCGTCGATAACAAATTTTCTATAGAAATTCTTGTCGATAGCAAGATTTTCTATAGAAATTCTCGTCGGTAACAATATATTCTATAGAGATTCTCGTCGGTAACAGATATTCTATAGAAATTCTCGTCGATAACAAAATTTTCTAAGAATTCTTGTCGATAACAAGATTTTCTATAGAAATTCTTGTCGATAACAAGATTTTCAAAATAAATTTTGTAGATAACAAGTTTTCCAATAGAAATTCTTATTGAAACAGTGTTTTCTGTAGAAATTATTGTCGATAAACGAAATTCCTTGTCAATAACTGGTTTCTATAAAAAAAATTGAAATTTGTGTCGATAATTAGTTTTTCTGTTCACATATCAAATATAAAATACTTTTTTATAATAATTTCATATATACTCACACATCAACCGAATGGGATATCTCAAAATTGTCATTATCTTCACTGCAATATAGACGTCATTATTAAAACGGGACACAAAGCAAATAGTCATAGATAAAAGAGAAATGTTAAATTGATATGAGAAGAAAAATAGACACAAAATAAGAATAATAAAATGATATGAGTCATTTAAATTAGCATTCAAAGCTATTCAATAAAAACTTTAAATCCATATGGACACAAATCAATTCGCCGGTCAATTCATTTGGAATTACATTTTATAAAAGGCAGCCAGATCGGCAGACAGACACCATATCGCTGCATAAGGTGATCGATGTCACAAACCACAAACAAGGAAAACGAAACCAAATGTCTGGGATGACGTATCACTGTGAGATGACGACATGAGTTGTATGGCCATCCATCTATCCATTCATCCATGGGTAATCAGTTAATGGTAATGTGGGATTAGTCACCACTGTTGTCGATCAGTTTTGTTTTTTTTTTTTTGTTTGTAAATTTATACGGGGTATTTCCAATAAAGAAATAACAGTCTCTTGCCATTCTCTTAGACGACCTCACAACGCACCACGCAATTTGTGACCGCGTAGCATCAATTGTTGATTGTATCATAAATACAAGAACAAATTACTTAATTAGACGTTGTCAATTGTGTTGTGTTCCCTTGTGGTTCTTGTTAATGAGGTTTATTGACATTAATTGTTTAAGTATGCAGCCAATAGTGCGTTCTGTTATGTTGTCTTTTTATCACAATTTTGTCATAGAAATGTTTTTCAGCGACAAGATTTTCTATAGGAAATCTTGTTATCGAGGAACATTTCTATAGAAAACTTGCTATCGACAAGAATTCTTTAGAAAATTTTGTTATCGAAAAGAATTTCTACAGAAAATTTTATTATCGATAAGAATTTTTATAGAAAATAGTGTTATCGAAAAAAAATTAAACAAAATATTGTTATTGACATAAATTTTTATAGAAAATCTTGCTATCGACAAAATTTCTATAGAAATCTTGTTGTCGACCAGAATATCTGCAGAGAATCTTGTTATCGGCAGGAATTTCAATTGAAATTATTGTTATCGACAAGAATTTCTACAGAAAATCTTGTTATCGACAAGAATTTCTACAGAAAATTGTTATCGACGAGAATTTCTATATGAAATCTTGTTATCAACAGAATTCTATAGAAAATAGTGTTATCGACAAGAATTTCTATAGAAAATAGTGTTATCGACAAGAATTTCTATAGAAAATAGTGTTATCAAAAAAAAGTAAACAAAATATTGTTATTGACATAAATTTTTATAGAAAATCTTGCTATCGACAAAAATTTCTATAGAAAATCTTGTTGTCGACCAGAATATCTGCAGAGAATCTTGTTATCGGCAGGAATTTCAATTGAAATTATTGTTATCGACAAGAATTTCTACAGAAAATTTTGTTATCGACAAGAATTTCTACAGAAAATCTTGTTATCGACAAGAATTTCTATAGAAAATCTTGTTATAGACAAGAATTTTTTGGAAAATCTTGTTATCGACGAGAATTTCTATATGAAATCTTGTTATCAACAGGAATTTCTATAGAAAATAGTGTTATCGACAAGAGTTTCTATAGAAAATAGTGTTATCGACAAGAATTTCTATAGAAAATAGTGTTATCGACAAGAATTTCTATAGAAAATAGTGTATCAACAAGAATTTCTATAGAAAATCTTGTTATCCTCAAGAATTTCTATAGAAATCTTGTTATCGACAAGAATATCTATAGAAAATCTTGTTAGAATTTCTATAGAAAATCTTGTTATCGACAAGAATTTCGATAGAAAATCTTGTTATCAACAAGAATTTCTATAGAAAATCTTGTTATCGACAAGTATTTCTATAGAAAATCTTGTTATCGGACAAGAATTTCTATAGAAATCTTGTTATCGACAAGAATTTCTATAGAAAATCTTGTTATCAACAAGAATTTCTATAGAAAATCTTGTTATCGACAAGAATTTCTATAGAAAATCTTGTTATCGACAAGAATTTCTATAGAAAATCTTGTTATCGACAAGAATTTCTATAGAAAATCTTGTTATCGACAAAAAATTCTATTGAAAATCTTGGTATTGACAAGAATTTCTATAGAAAAATTAGTTATCGACATGAATTTCTGTAGAAAATTTTGTTATCGAAAATGATTTCCATAAAAATCTTGTTATCGACAAAAATTTCGATAGAAAATCTTGTTATCGACAAGAAAATCTTGTTATCGACAAGAATTTCTATAGAAATCTTGTTATCGAAAAGAATTTCTATAGAACATCTTGTTATCGACATATATTTTTATAGAAAATCTTGATATCGAGAAGTATTTCTATAGAAAATCTTGTTATCGATAAGAATTTCTATAGAAATCTTGTTAGAATTTCTATAGAAAATCTTGTTATCGACAAGAATTTCGATAGAAAATCTTGTTATCGATAAGAATTTCTATAGAAAATCTTGTTATCGACAAAAATTTCTATAGAAAATCTTGTTATCGACAAGAATTTCTATAGAAAATTTGTTATCGACATGGATTTCTATATAAAATTTTGTTATCGACAAGAATTCTTTAGAAAATCTTGTTATCGACAAGAATTTCTATAGAAAATCTTGTTATCGACATATATTTTTATAGAAAATCTTGATATCGAGAAGTATTTCTATAGAAAATCTTGTTATCGACAAAAATTTCTATAGAAAATCTTGTTATCGAAAGAATTTCTATAGAAAATCTTGTTATCGACAAGAATTTCTATAGAAAATCTGTTATCGGCAAGAATTTCTATAGAAAATCTTGTTATCGAAAAGAATTTCTATAGAAAATCTTGTTATCGAAAAGAATTTCTATAGAAAATCTTGTTATCCATAAGAATTTTTAAAGAAAATCTTGTTATCGACAAAAATTGCTATAGCAAATCTTGCTGTGGCCAAGAATTTCCATATAAAAATTCTGAAATTTAAGTTTAATAATTAAAGGGATAGAAAACCTTTAATATTTAATCGAAAACATTATCATCCTTTTTCTTCCAGAGTTATTGCCGAAAAAATTGCACCACCCAAAGAATTCTCACTGCTGTCCCGCACTGCCGACTCGGATCAGAAGGCATGGCGTAAACGACAAATTGCCTATAAATTGTCTAAACGTGGAACCGTTACACATGCAGTTACAGACATCATTTTATGTTCGAAATTGAAAATTGCTCCAGACGGGTTCAAGCTGGCGGGGTAAGGACGAGACTAGATGTGATTTCAATCAAACAATTAATAACAATATTATTGTTGTTGTTTTTACAGTGATATAAATGGTATATTAATTTGTTATAAAACTGGTGCCATACCGCTCGCCTCCCACCACCGGTTCCAGGCTTGACACCAGCCCAAACCAATGGAGTGGCGGCTCTGAAGTGGAAAAAAGCTTTAAATCGTTTAAACCTAAATAATGGCTCTAGAAATCCTAAACAACCTCTGCCGCCAGTGCCCAATGCCGAGGAACATGATTATGAAGAAATTCAACAGTCGTATCAAATCAATTCACCACTGAGACCTGCCCCCAGACCGCCAGCAACTCATAGTACATCATCGGGTCATAGCATTGGTACACTGGGTACCTACACCGATGTTGAAGGTGTGCCATTTGTGATTAATCCTCTACTGAAATCAAATAAGCAAAATGAGGTATGGAGAAATGTGAAGATTTGAAAAAATGTTTTCTCTAATGTTTTTCTTTTTTTTATTATTTCAGCTCTCAACACTGCCACAACTCAGCGATTTTGCATTGAAAAAAGATCTTGACTATGATTTCCAATGGAAAGACAAACACTGTGTGCCATGAAATCATCGGCTTCCAAAAATCCATTTTTTAAATAAACCCTTCCCCCGATTTGAGACTTTGCAAAAGAATCAATTACCAATAAATTAGACAACAAAATGTAGAAAGAGTTTGAATGAAGAAAACCGATTCTGTTCGTCTAGAATATCATATATATTTTCAAAACATATTATACTTACATATATACATACATACTGTACGTATGCCTACACCTCCATCTTTATACGAATTGTTTAATATTCTATATAATTGTAATCATTTGTAAATTCCTTAATTTTAGATAATTCTTAGTTTATATATCTATTTTTTCAATAGTTTAGAAATAGTTTAAATATATTTTCAAATTTATAATTGTATTTAGAAGTGCTTTACACTACTTTGTGATATCATCAATGAAACATTTTGATAATGAAAATTCAAGGGAAAAAAAAGAAAATTTGGCGAAAGAGAAGAATACAATTTATTAAAAAAACAAGCAATATTTAGTGATTGGATTTTATAGAAAAATGTAACAAATACCTGAAAAACATTGAAGACCTGATTCAAGGGCTTGTACGGGTGTTTTATACCCTCCACCATAGTATTGAGGATATATTAAGTTTGTCATTCCGTTTGTAACACCTCGAAATATACATTTTAGACCCCACGAAGTTTATATATTCTTGATCAGCATAAAATTCTATGTCGATTTAGCGATGTCCGTACGTCTGTCCGTGTGTGGAAAACACTCTAGCTTCCGAACGAAATGAAGTAGATTGATAAAATTTTACTCAAACGTATATTATGTCTGCAGGACTTTTTGTATTGAAAATGGGCCATGTAGGTCTACGTTTTGGTATAGCCCCCATATGACGGTACCCTCCCAATATTCGGTATTTTAATTATTTTAGCGACATTATTCGCCGGAATTGTTTCAAATTTGGTATTTGAAGTTCTATATAGATACTGCAGCCTAAGACTGAAAATTGTCTGTGCAGGTCTACGTCTTCGTATATCCCCCATATAACGATACCTCCCGATATTCGGTATTTGATGATTTAAGCGACAATATTCATCGGAATTATTTCAAATTTGGTATTTGATGTTCGTAATGGATGCTACAGCCTATGACAGGAGATTGTCTGTGCAGGTCCTCGTCTTCGTATATCCCCCATATTACGGTACCTCCCGATATTCGGTATTTTGATGATTTTGGCGACATTATTCACCGGATTTCTTTCAAATTTGGCATTTGAAGTTCGTAATAGATGTTACAGCCTAAGACTGAAAATTGTCTGTGCAGGACCACGTCTTCGTATAGCTCCACATAACGGTACCTCGCGATATTCGGTATTTTGGTGATTTTGGCGACATTATTCACGGAATTGTTTCAAATTTGGCATTCGCAGTTTGTAATGGGCACTACAGGCTAAGACAGAAATTTGTCTGTTCAGGTCCACGTTTTCGTATAGCCCCCATATAACGGTACCTCCCGATATTCGGTATTTTGTGATTTTAGCGACATTCTTCACCGATTTTTTAAGTTCCGCATTTGAATATTGTAATGGCTTATGACAAAAGTTACATTCGATATTTTAAGATTTTATCAGAATTTTTAATGATTTTATGGTTTTTGAGAATTGCCAAATACGTTCCAAATGGTGGAGGGTATTCAATATTCGGCCCGGCCCAACTTACAGCTTTTTATTGGATGTTTGTTAATTTGAAAATAAGAGGTGAAAATTATTTTCTTATAAATGTTTTCATGTTTTTTTTTTTTTTTTTGAACATAACTTTCGTTTATAAAACGAATTCAGTTCAAATTTTCAGTGAATAAAAATTCAGTCCCCAGAGTTTTCAAATTGCATTAACACACAGAATCAGGTCCCAAAAATTAACTTAAGATCATAGTGTGGTTTTCTTTTCCTTTCAAATTGACGAACAATGAGAATCTTTCAAATTGATGAACAATTTCAAATATTACTTATCTTGCTTTAATAAATTGATTTGCCAAACTATATTTTTTCCGATAAAATCCAAACAGCTAACATTATTTATTTAATCAAATGCAAATTGTGCCCTAATAATTTCAAAATAAAATACAAATTGTGCCCTAATAATTTTCAAAATAAAATGCCTCTCAAATTTTCTTAAAAGAGGCACCTTCTTACAAATTTTACATTGTATTTAATAGGTTAAGAAGAAGAGTGGACATAATGTCTTATCTTCATAAAATATGTACGAAAAGTCCCTATATTATAAGCAAGTGTTTATATTTCACAAATGTATTTTTCTTTTTATGTGGCATTAAAATGTTATATTTAAAAAGATTATATTTAGTTAGTATACCTTCGTAAAGTAGTAAATACAAAAATTACAAAAAGTTATTGAATGATTTTTTATGTTTTCCTTCCCACTCTGAATCTGCAAATAAGAAAAATTCGTGTTATAACGCTATATGTTACACCAGATAGGGAAACGAAATGTTCTACGAAATTAACAAAAGTTAAAACTGAGAACATGTTTCACCACCTGTAATTTTGATGTTGGCGTGATTACAATTTCCATATTTTTAGAATTTAACTTTTACTCCAAAAACTTATGTCTTAAAATGTATTTTTTTTTTTTTTTTGAATAGTTACAAGTTCTATAAACCCTATATAGGACCAAGGTTATAAAAAAACGAACGATTGCACCTCGATATAAGTTTTCAGCAGTCAGCTATACTTTGTTCCAAGAATTTAAGAATGCAGAATGATGCTTCTTTATGAATGGTAATTTTTTTTTTAAAATATTAAAATATTTTGTGATTTGACACAATTGTAATTGTCTGTTGAAGCCAATATTTAACCCACTTAATTTGACATTTTGGTTAGGTGAACTCTCACTTTTCAAGAAATAATAACTTTCCCTACTGAATTAAAGTATTCCGAAGGTTTCCGATGAATTTTCTAATCATATTCTTAGTAGATGTAAACGCAAAAACTCCAACATAAATCTACTATTTCTTCTAAACTCAGATAACCGTACCGTATTGAAACGAGGTGCTTGTAATAATAAGACATCTGGTTCTCGTGAATTAATATTCGCCATAGATAATTTGTGATTTTAAAATCATATTCTCTTTAAAGAAGTGGGATTTTGCAATATGCCCATATACAGGGTGAAATAATTTATTGAATGAAAGCAAAAATGTCGGAAATAGCATCAAATTTTAGAATAAATTAAGATGTGTTCGAATTGGTCATCTATGGCACGAATTATGGCCTTCAAACGGCCAATAAACCGTCACACGCTGCACGAATGTTGCTCTGCGGTATTTTAGCCCATTCCCGGCAAAGCGCTTGCTTGAGGTGATCGACACTGTGGTATTTTTTAGTGCCAACAAAATACAGTGTGAGATAAAAAACTGCAAAAAAGTCAAACGCCATAATTTTAAAATTTTATTAAATTATGGCAAAAAATGTCGGAAATAGCATCAAATTTTAAAATAAATTTAGATTTGTTCGAATTGGTCATCTATGGAAAGCAAGGTTGGCACTAAAAAATATCAAAGTGTCGATCACCTCAAGCAAGCGCTTCGCCGGGAATAGGCCAAAATGCCGCAGAGGAACATTCGGGCGGCGTGTGACGGTTTCATTGGCCGTTTGAAGGCCATAATTCGTGCCAAAGGTGACAAATTCGAACAAATCTAAACTTATTCTAAAATTTGATGCTTTTTCGGACATTTTTTGCTTTCATTCAATAAAATTTAAGAAAATGTAAAAATTATGGCGTTTGACTTTGTTGCGGTTTTTTACCTTACCCTAAATATGTATAATAAAATCGGCCCCGTTTGACTCTTGACCTTTCTTTACAGGTTTAAAATACATTTGTAATTATCTCAATATAGGGTTTTAAAAACTATTTAAATGTATATAAGTCTTCCTTAAGTAGTGTAAAGCAAATAAATATAGATCGTATAAAATTACTTGATTGTAATATATAATCGAAAACATTTGATTGATTTCCCTTTACTTTACTTTATTATTTATCCAAGTTCTTATTTTCATACGACAACCTTCTTTTGTATCCCGTGCCTTTTTCCATACCTTTCTTCTTTTAAAAAGAAAAGAAAAAAATGAATGTTAAAATGTTTTTCATTCGTAAATTGAAATAAAATATCTGTTTATCCGTTATCATTACTATGCAAATATGATTGTAAGGAAAAATAAGCAATTTTTTTAATTAAAAAAAAAAAAAAACAATTATCCATATAAAATTATATAAAAACAAAAAAAAAAAACGAGAATAATGTGATCGATTCATGTATGTCATAAAAGTATAATTAATTTTATTTTATATACATTTAAATTATTATAAAGAAGAGGAATAAAACAGTAATTATATTTACTATAAGTTTTAATAAAAAAAAAGAAAACTACATATGTTTCAAATTACATATACATATATTCATATACATAAACAAAAATAGTAATTGTGTTTGGGAGACAAAAAAAAATATAATGAAAATAACTAAAAATAATAAATCAAATAAATTTCAATTTAAGAATGTTTATTTCTCAGAGTTTTTTCTCTTTTTTTTGTTTGGAAATTGGAGTTATTATAGGTTTCTAAATCAGGGAATTGTCTTTTGCCTCAAAGAAGTGTATAGTACATTTTGATCGTGGAGCAATTACCAAGGTAATCTGGTGTAATCATACGATTACATTTTTTTATTGATGTCCATAAATTTTCAAATTTAAATCTTGAAGTTCTTCTAATACTGGCAAGAAATGTTGATTTGTTTCCGATCAAATATTTTGTAATTTTCTCGCCTTTTAGAGGCCTTATAAGTCATGTAAGGTTTGATTATGGAATGGTTGAATTGTGTTTCAAAGTATCATTTTGCTGCAGCTATGACAAAGTATGAAGATCAACAATATCACCGCTTGTTTTGCTATAATACTGGAAGAAGATTATCACTCGAATATTCAGACTTTATTTCATTGTAGGAAATTATCAGCGTAATATGTAGTTTTATACCGAATCATATAGCAGGTGTTGCGAAAAATTTTCAGTCGGTCATTCTGGAGTTTTGATCCCCAAAGACTAACTTAAAATAAAACGTCATTTGAGGACTACACAAAAACTAACAGCACCGTAGATGTTTCCTTAAGATGAAGAGTTTAATATCTCGATTTTTATATGATTAAGCGATTTCGTTCCGAGATTTAATTTTTATTTTTGTTTTTGGAAAAATCTTAATTTTTAAGGTATTTTGAGCCCACAAATGTCAAAAATTTACACAAAAAAATTTCCAATTTTTTATTTTCCAGAAACCAATGTTCCAAAATTCGAACAGTCAAGTTTACACATATCTAAAGTCTTGAGCATGAAAAACCATGCTTTTCACATTTAGTGTAACGGTTACACACAGGGTGAGATGGAAAAAACTGCAACCAACTTCAGACTGCTGTCATTTCTAAGTCACTCGTCCGATAGCTGTTAAAATTATTCCAGTGACAGCATATTATATTGTTTACAAGCGAACAAAAGCATTTTTGAGATTTTCCAGAAAAAAAGTTATTCGTAATGGAATTCAAGCGTGATAGTTGGATTTCTTTATATTTGGCTGGAAAACCACAAGTGGCTATTGTCAGAGCACTCCAGCATTTAAATGAGAATAAATCGTTTGTGTCTCATACCATCGCTCGTTACCGTGTTACTGGTAGCGTAGCGTAGCCCGACGTCAAGGAAATGTACGGAAGAAAACAGCAACAACAGCGGAGATGGTTCGAAAAGTAAAAGGCGACTTGATCGAAACCCGCGTTGCAGTGGCCGAAAAATGGCTCGTGAGCTGAACATATCGCAATATTCTATTTGGCAACTATTGAAAAATGAGCTCTGAGTAAAGCCATTGAAAATCTAAAAAGTGCAAGAACCGCAACCGCACCACAACAGAAAGGAAATAGACTCAAAAGAGCTAAAGAGTTGCTTCGCTTGGCCGAAAGTAGTGAACTGCCGAATTTGGTTTTTTCCGATTCCGATGAGAGAACATTCGTTGTACAGCAGTTTGTAAACCACAAAATGATCGTGTTTACTTGCCAAAGAGGTCAGCTGAAAATGTGCACCTTCGGTTGGCCGCCAGAACATAAGCGCCGGCCATGGTGATGGTGTAGGCCGCCATAAAAACCTATGGTCGCTCTCCGCTCGTTTTATTCGACCTTGGTATTTGAATAAATGCCGAATATTGTCGCGAAAATATCCTGGAGGGTGTATTAAAGCATTGGGTACGCAAACATTTTGGCCGCAGACCTTGGACATTCCAACAGGACTCAGCACCATCGCACTCAGCACGCTAAACCCAAGCATGGTTACAAAATGAGGTTCCTCGCTACATTTCCAGCGTACAATGGCAACCGATCCGTTGGATTATTGTGTCTGGAGTATTTTGGAAAGCAAGATTGGCCATAATTCGTGCCAAAGGTGACCAATTCGAACAAATCTAAGCTTATTCTAAAATTTTATGCTATTTCCGACATTTTTTGCTTTCATTCAATAACATTTAAAAAAAATGTAAAAATTATGACGTTTGACTTCGTTACAGTTTTTTTATCTCACCCTGTATATCTGAACCGATTTCCACAAAATTTGATGTACTTACTTCTAGACTTAATTCCGTCGGATGTACCAAACAAATATTGTTTGCAAAATTTCATCTCAATCGGATAATAAATGCGAGCTGAATTTTGTTCACAAGAATACATGGACAGACGGATGGACTGACATCCATCAATCAACTCAGAAAGTGTTTCTATGAATATCCTCAGAAGTATATATGGGTCTATCTCGCTTCCTTCTCCCTGTTACAAATAAATGCACAAAAACATAATACCCATACCCATCGTGTAGGGTGTACAAATATTTTGTAACCTGATGTTTACACAAGGCAAATTGTCTTGAATCATCGTTGTTTTTACTACCACATACAAACTGATTGACTTATTTCGTCAATGTGAAGCATTTTCAACAATATTAAACGCTACCAATTTTTGTCATAATAAACAAAACGAACGGAGGATTAGCAAAATAAGATTTTTATACCCTCCACCTTGGAAAGGAGGGTATATTAACTTTGTCATTCCGTTTGTAACATCCTTAAATATTCGTCTTAGACCCCATAAAGTATATCAGGGCTGTCATAGAAACCAATTTTGTCACTATTGGTTTTAAAAACGACAAGAAAACATGCTTTGGTGTCATGAAAATCAATGTTATGTGGCGTTTCCACTGCACTTGATTCGCTCTCTATTCGTTGTTTGACCCTTAACTATGAAAAAACTACCTAATTCTTCACACAAAATTTCCTGAGCGAACACTCATATTTGTACGTTGTTCAAATCAAATCACTCTCAGAACAACGAAAAATATGTCCCATCCCTAACAAATGAGAGCATTTATCGAAAAAATAAATTATGACATTTAAAAATTAAAAATAGAAAAATTTGATGAAATTTTAAAAATTTTCGGGAAGACTGAAAATTATGAATGAAAACTACAATGTTGAATGGCGTATGTACATTCAAACGAAAGTAAATTTTGTTTTCTCTCTCATTCGAGGTACGCATTTTGTCCACGAGTTAAAATTTCCACAGAAAACGCAAACAAAAGAGGCAACATTTTCAAAATGTTTCTATCGGCAGAAAAAATGTTGACAAGTGTCTCTCCAGCAGAATTTAAAAATGGAAAAACACAAAAATGTGTTCAAAATGTCAACATTTACACAAAAAGTTGAAATCGTGAATGAAAATTGTAAAATTAATGATATAATAAATTTTTGGGAGGAAAACAATAATTTCTTCTATTCATATTAGTGAGAATTTCATGTATTTTCGTATAAATTGCCATTAAAATCAACAAACAAAATTTTTGAAAAAAGGAATTATTTTACTATGAATTACGAATCGTGCCGTATGAACGGGTTAATTCGTGTACCTAATTCTGAGAGCGAACTACGTTGTTCGGTTTCCACTGGAAACATGCTATTATAGGTTTTATTTTCGAATTAGAATTTTATCGGTTTTGGTTGTCATAGAAGCCAATGTTATTGGTTTTGTTATTGGAAATAAACCAAGTTGCTTAGAGCTGTCACTTTTCATTTGCTTTGGATTTTTAAACAATTTTTAAAGGATATTCAAAGAACTAAAAATGTGGATTTTAAAGGATATTCAAAGGACTAAAAATGTGGATGTTTTAAAAAAAAATTTAAAGGATATTCAAAGGACTAAAAATGTGGATTTTTTAAAGAATTTTTAAAGGACTATAGACGTGGATTTTGTAAAGAATTTTTAAAGGACTATAGACGTGGATTTTTTAAAGAATTTTTAAATGACTATAGACGTGGATTTTTTAAAGAATTTTTAAAAGTTATTTAAAGGACCATAAACGTGGATTTTTAAAGAACTTTTAAAGGATATTTAAAGGACCTAAACGTGGATTTTTTAAAGAAATTTTAAAGGATATTTAAAGGACCATAAACGTGGAATTTTTAAAGAATTTTTAAAGGATATTTAAAGGACCATAAACGTCAATTTTTTAAAGAATTTTTAAAGGATATTTAAAGGACCATAAACGTCCATTTTTAAAGAATTTTAAAGGATATTTAAAGGACCATAAACCATAAATCTGCAAAGCAGCTTTATGAGTAAGTTCACAATAAAAAAAATGTACTTACGCTATCTCCGGCAACTCTAATGGGTTGCTGAAATCTCTAAGAGCTTTTCTCGTCACCTTTTCTGAGCGTTCTTCGTCCAACAACACAAAAACTACCACGGGTTTCTGTTCGTGTGGCAAAACATTGCATGTATAGGTCCACGTTTTGGTATAGCCCCCATATTACGGTACCTCCCGATATTCGGTATTTAATTTTTTTTTTGCCACATTTTTTCACGGATTTGTCTAAAAATTGGTATTTGTGGGTCATATTGGTTTCCAGCTCCGGTGGCGAAACATTGCATGTATGGGTCCATGATTTGGTATAGCCCCCACATAACGGTACCTCCCGATATTCGGTATTTTGACGGTTTTTGCCACATTTTTTCACTGATTTGTCTAAAAATTGGTATTTGTGGGTCATAATGGGTCCTAGTTCGTTTGGAGAAACATTGTTATTTTAGGTCCACGTTTTGGTATAGCCCCCATATTACGGTACCTCCCGATATTCGGTAATTTGATGATTTTTGCCACAATTTTTCACGGATTTGTCTGAAAATTGGTATTTGTTGGTCATAATGGGTTCCAGCTCCGGTGGCGAAACATTGCATGCATGGGTCCATGATTTGATATAGCCCCCACATAACGGTACCTCCCGATATTCGGTATTTTGATGGTTTTTTCCATATTTTTTCACTGATTTGTCTAAAAATTGGTATTTGTGGGTCATAATGGGTCCTAGTTCGTGTGGCGAAACATTGTAATTATAGGTCCATGTTTTGGTGTAGCCCCCATATAACGGTACCTCCCGATATTCGGCATTTTAATGATTTTTGCCACATTTCTTCTAATGTTTATTTTACCCTAAGGTGGAGGGTATTAAAAGTTTGGCCCGGCCGTACTTAATGTTTTTTTACTTGGTTTTTACTTTATTGTTGTTATTATATTCATAAATCTATTGTACTTACACAAATCAGAAATGGGTATGAAGTTAACAAGGTAAATTACAGAAAAATGCAGAGTTGAACATTATTATTTGAAATGAGGTAACCCCGATTTAGTTTTGCCATTGATAAGGAGTTGAGATCAATTCGTAGCTAATTTGAATTGTTTGCTAATAGTATGTTTAAATTACAAGATTTAATAAATCCATTGTTTTTTGAAAACATATCAAATAAATCCTCATAAAAGAGTTTAACCCGGCAAAGGCTCTAATATAAATAAGCTATAATCGAGATTTATATTAAAAAGAATTAAAAATAATAACTTATCTCATACCATACTCTCGTGCTGCCTAACGTTTTTTTTATTATCTGTCAAGCAACTAAATGTCGCGTGTCACAAGTTTACATTTTACGACGTTTCAAATGACCCCAATTACATTGTTTTGTAATTAATCACTTTTTAAATTAAAAAAATTAAACTAAATAAAACACCAACAAAGTAATTGTCTCTCTGGGAACTTCATTACAAAGCTGACTTCTTAACAAAAAATAAAATAAATAAAGATTAGGTCAACTTTCAGCTCTATGGCACAATTACAGAAGGTACAATACATTACCTCCTACAACTTTTTAGTAGCTATACAGGTCGCAATTATAGACCAATCGACACAGAATTTCGCATGTAGCTAGAGTTTTGGGCGGGGAAGAAGCCTACCAAATTGGGTGGTCATCGGATAATATTTAGCGGGTAAAATAGACCATATCTTTTGTGTTGAAAAAATTCAAAAATTTTCATTAAACCGCAAATATTTTAAATCCTGGCGAAATCACGAAGCCATGACAAGGTTACTTCTGATCTTTACATTGATGTTAACATCCAACAAAACGGATATATAGCAAAATATGTGCGATATATATGTCTATCAAAGAAGATATGCTTGAAAGATCTCTTATATGTCGAGAACGGCTGAACAGATTTCGACAGTTCTCATTAATTCAGAATGGCCTTTTGGCAGGAAAGAAAAAAAGTCTAAAAAAAAATCGCATAAAAATAGATGAAAATATAGATTTTGTAAAATTTTCTCATATTTTTTCAATTTTGTCATATTTTTGGCATATTTTCATTTTGAATTAAATATTTGGTAATATTTCTACAGCTAACAAAACTAAGTAGTTAGGATTTCAGGATATCATATACAGATCGCATTTATGGCCCAATCTTTACGAAATTTCGCATGGGGATACGATGAGGGTCAGAATAGAAGCCTACTCTTTTTGGAGATGGTCGCCATATATTTGAGGGTTGAAATGGACCAAAAAACTGCAAAATTGTCAGCAGGTCGTAATTATCGCCCGATCCTCACGCACATTTGAATGGGGGTTACCGGACATTGCAAAAGCCAAGCAGTTTCGGATGGCCAAAATACGAAAATGTCCATTCCAGTGACTTTTTGAAGAATTCACAAATACAGGAAAGACGCACTTCTGACTATTTCGTTAACGCTGATTTCGTTGAAGAATATAGTCAAATGTCTGTATCTCATATAGATGCGTTTCAGTCAAAAACCAATAATAAATGTTAATCTTTTGCCACTTCTGAGAGATTATAGGTGTTTGGGAAATATTGGTTCCAGATCTAGGAAGACCATTTAAGTGCAATATCTACCAATAAATTGGAAATGAGCAAATTAGTTTAAGTTGCTATTATTCGAAAATTAGAGAACGATCCCTGATGGTTTTCTTTTATTTTTTGTCACAATATCTTGTGGAATTCTTTCGAGTATCCCGCCTATATAAACAGTATGGTTTATTATAGTGTTGTAGGGTATTCAACGGTCGGCCCCGCTCGAATGTAGCCTTTGCTTACTTGTTATTTTTGTTTTGGAAAAAATTTCATTTTTATGGTAATTTGGGCCGGATGAAGATGTATATCGAAGGTATAAACAAATCTGAACCGATCTCGGTGAATTTGGCAGAGGTATTTTCGAGCTGTATCTGATGTCCGGTGCCGAAGATCATTGTTGTAGAGTGCATATTACGCATGTGAGAGACTTAAAACTCTAAATCAGATGAAACATATATGTATATGGGAGCTATAGCTTGGCTCAATAAGAAAGGTTCAAAGAAGCTAGAAAAATGCAACACTGTGCTGGAGTCTTATAGTGTCAAATAGACTTTTATCCTATGCAACAGTTGACATTGTTTATTTTTAATTTTTTAACAAATTTCTTATATTGGAAGAAAACCCGCGAAACAAGAATGGAATTTCGGGATTATTCCACAAGATTGAATCTAAAATAGTGAGACAATACAGTTTTATCACAAAATTTTAAAATTTGTTACCCAAATTTGCATTTATTTTGCAACCAAATTTGAAATAATTTTAAATTATTGTATTTTTTATTAAAAACAATACACACACATACACAAAAAGAAAAAAATTGTAATCAGGGGGTAGATTTGTTCTACCTTTTGTAATTATGCCATGGCTATATCTGAACCGATTTTCACCAAATTTTCAAATTTGATGTACTTACTTCTAGACTGAATTCCGTCGGAATTGCCAAGTTCATTTAGCCTGATATCAAATTTAAAACAATTTGGGTGAATGGTGTAGCTAAAATCATCAAAATATCGAATATCAAATAAACCATCATAAAAAGTTTAACCAGGCAAAGGCTCTAATATAAATAAGATATAATCGAGATTTACATTTAAAAGTATAAAAAATAATAACTCATCTGTTACCATACTCTCGTGCTGCCTAACATTTTTATACCCTCCACCTTTTTGTCATTCCGTTTGTAACATGTCTAAATATTGGTCGTACACCCCATAATGTATATATATTCATAATCAGCATAAAATTCTAAATCGATTTAACTATTATTATTTTAAAATTTAGCAGAATAATTTGTATTGTGTCTAGGATGGTTGGTATTGAAAATGACATATATCGGTCCACGTTTTGGTATAGTCCCCATATAACGGTACCTCCCGATATTCGGTATTTTGAGGATTTTTGCCCCATTTTTTCATGGATTTGTCTAAAAATTGGTATTTGTTGGTCATAGTGGGTTCTAGCTGCGGTGGCGAAACATTGTATGTATAGGTCCACGTTTTGGTATAGCCCCCATATAACGGTACCTCCCGATGTTCAGTATTTTGATGATTTTTGCCACATTTTTTTAGATTTGTCTAAAAATTGGTATTTCTTGGTCATAATGGGTTGTAGCTCCGGTGGCGGAACAATGCATGTATAAGTCCCCGTTTTGGTATAGCCCCCATATAGCGGTACCTCAGGATATTCGGTATTTTGATGATTTTTGCCGCATTTTTTCATGGATTTGTCTGAGAATTGGTATTTGTAGGTCATAATGGGTTCTACTTCGTGTGACGAAACATTGTATGTATAGGTCCACGCTTTGGTATTGCCCCCATATAACGGTATCTCCCGATATTCGGTATTTGATGGTTTTTGTCACATTTTTTCACGGATTTGTTTAAAAATTGGTATTAGTTGGTCATAATAGGTTCTAGATCCGTTGGCGAAACATTGTATGTATATATTCACGTTTTTGTATAGCCCTATATAGCGGTACCTCCCGATATTCGGTATTTTGATGATTTATGCCACATTTTTTTACGGATTTGTCTGAGAATTGGTATTTGTAGGTCATAATGGGTTCTAGTTCGTGTGGCGAAACATTGTATGTATAGGTCCACGCTTTGGTATTGCCCCCCTATATAACGGTATCTCCCGATATTCGGTATTTTGATGGTTTTTGTCACATTTTTTCACGGATTTGTTTAAAAATTGGTATTAGTTGGTCATAATAGGTTCTAGATCCGTTGGCGGAACATTGTATGTATAGGTTCACGTTTTTGTATAGCCCCATATAGCGGTACCTCCCGATATTCGGTATTTTGATTTTTTTTGCCACATTTTCCCACGAATATGTCTAAAATTTGGTATTTGTGGGTCATAGTTGGTTCTAATGTTTCCATTACCCTAAGGTGGAGGGTATTAAAAGTTTGGCCCGGCCGAACTTAATGTTTTTTTACTTGTTTTATTATCTGTTCAGCAACTAAATGTCGCGTGTCACAAGTTGAAATTTTACGACGTTTCAAATGACCCCAATTACATTGTTTCGTAATTAAATGGGTCACTTTTTAAATTAAAAAAAATGAAATTAAATAAAACAAAAACAAAACAATTGTCTCGTAAACGATATGGGAACTTTTTTAGAAAGTTTCAGCTGACTTCTTAACAAAAAAAAAAAATAAGTACTGATTTGGCCAACTTCCAGCATATTACGTGTGTACGAAAACCCAATTTGTAAAAGTTATTACAAAAAGTTGTTCGATAACCCAAAAATCCAGTAAATTAGAATCAGAAAAAGGGCAATTTTGACAGTCGAGTTACTGAGATTTTGCAAATTCATAATGGACAAATCGTTCGTTTACTTTCCCAGTAAGATTTACTCAGTAAAATTTTACTGAGAAAAAAATACGAATTTTTCTCTCCTTCTAGAGAGAAAAATTGCAAAAAATAAACAAACATCATCTTTCAAAACATTTTTAAGGTAACAGGTGATTTATCGAAACAACTTTGGCGCAAATCTTACAGCAGAAATATTTTGACGCAGTTTTCCAATTCTCAGTAACTCAAATATCAAAATTTATCTCTCATTTCACTCTCACTTAACGGACTCGAAGAGCGTCCAGTAAAAATTTGTACAAATTATCGAGTAAACGAGCACTCCTAAAGCTGATTAAAAATCAGCTGCTTGATATTCGAAAATTTCAAATAATAATTTTATTTACTATCAAATGGGCAAAATAATGAAAGAGAGAGGGAGAATTTTGAAATAACTTTTCTATGTTGCATTTACACTTATTTAATAATTTTTAACAAAAATATAATCGAAATTCCCTCAAAAATTGCTAGAAAGGATTGTTAAAAATTAGTTGTATCTGTATGTTTATTGATGTTTTACACATGACGGAAAAAAAGAGACTTCAACGCTAGCGTGCATACTTGCCCATCCATGCTTTTGGTGTTCTGGACCGATTGATTTTGATTTTCTCGTACTTAATGTCTTTTAGAGGATATTAAAAATATACAATATCCCGACACCCAACGGGAAATAGTATATAGGGTCTCCGAACTCAATTTACATTTCAGGACGACGAATGCAGGGAAAACGTAGGTCGGAAGATTCACAAACTACTGACATTTTTAAGTTTTCTCTGAGATTACTATTTTTCCCAGAGAGTACGAAAATATCATAAAAAATATCAAAAACTAGAGATCAACCCTTCAAATTCCGTTTCACAATCAATCAACCTGACAACCGATTGAAAATCATCATAGGCTTCAAGAGAGAAAAATTATCCTCCTTTGATTCGAAGAAGAGCATTCGTCAGATAATGTACAGCTCCCAATGGTGGAGACATCCATGGTTGCTAAATATAAATCAATGATTTTAACAAAAGTAAGGAACACATAGAGAGGTACCGTTATACAGGGGCTATACGAGAACGTGGACCTGCATACGAAATTTTTAGAAATACGAAATTTGAAATAATTCGGGTGAATGATGTCGTCAAAATCATCAAAATACTGAACATTGGAAGGTACTGTTATATGGGGGCTATACGAAGACGTGGACCTGCATACGAAATGTTTAGGCATAAGCTGTAGTACCCATTACGAACTTCAAACACGAAATTTGAAATAATTCCGGTAAATAATGTCGCTGAAATCAGGAAAATAGTGAATATCGGGAGCTACCGTCATATGGGGGCTATACGAAGACGTGGACCTACATGGTCCTTTTACGAACTTAACCTGCCTACTGGCAAAATACACATATATGCAAAATTTTAGCCTTCTATTTCAATTCGTTCGAAAGATTACAACAGAAAGACAGACAGACAGACGGATTTAGAATTTTACGCTGATACAGAATATATATACTTTGTAGGATCTCATCATGAATATTTCGAGGAGTTACAAACGGAATGATAAAGCTAATACACCCTTCATAGAATGGTGGAGGGAATAAAAAAAAAAAACAAGCAAAAAACATTAAAAAACATTAAAACATTTGGCCGGGCCAAACTTTTAATACCCTCCACCTCCGGGTAAAGGAAACATTAGACTCCATTATGACCCACATATACCAATTTTTAGACATATTCATGAGAAAATGTGGCAAAAATCATCAAAATACCGAATATCGGGAGGTACCGTTATATGGGGACTATACCAAAACGCGGACCTATACATACAATGTTTCGCAACACGAACAAGGACCTATTATGACCTACAAATACCAATTTTTAGACAAATCAGTGAAAAAATGTGGAAAAAACCATCAAAATATCGAATATCGGGAGGTACCCTTATATGGGGGCTATACCAAATCGTGGACCTAAACATGTAATGTTTCGCCAAAGGAGCTAAAAAAAAACTGTGGCATAAATCATGAAAATACCGAATATCGGGAGGTTACCGTACCAAAACGGGGACCGATATATCTCATTTTCAATACCAACCATCCTAGACACAATACAAATTGCTCTGCTAAATTTTGACGCTCTACGTCAAATAATGTGGGCTGTATCGTGATTTCAACAGACAGACGGACATCGTTAAATCGACTTAGAATTTTATGCTGATTTTGAATATATATACTTTATGGGGTCTACGACGAATATTTAAGGATATTACAAACGGAATGACAATGTTAATTTACCCTCTGGAGGGTATAAATATCCTAGTTAAGTAACGGAAAATGTTCCTGTTTTATTTGCCTTTGCGAATAAACTTCTCGTTTCTTGCAGGCAAACTTCTGAGGCGTACAACAGAGCTATGAAGTGGAGTAGTTTTGAGACTACTTTGATGTAATGCAACGATGTCCAGCATTAGGACATCGTAATGTACAATTGGTTAGGTTTTTCAATGTATTCGGGTTATTTTTGGACTAGTCTTTGTCTGTTATGGACGCGTGTTTGGAGTAGTCGTATTATTTGCAGGGAAGCCTAAGTTTCATCTTTTTGTACGAGACATGCTATCAATAGAATATATAGATGAGTTTCCGGTTAAAATCAAATAAGCCTGTGCAATTTTTGTTTCCTGGTCACCTCAAATTTTAAAATTATTCTCTCTCTTAAAACACTTAGCTCTCATATGCTGACCGGCATTTTTTTGTTTTTCTTCAATTCACAATTGAATTGAGAGCGAGAGAACACCAGAGTGGGAGCAAAAAAATCCAATGAAAAATAATCTCAAACCAACGAAAAATTAGCAAAACAAACCTCCCAAAGTGGTGGCCAATATATAAATGAACAATCGAATAATAAACGAAGGCAGTCAGAAAAAAAACCTGAACGTGAGAAGAACAACAGGCGGGAAACAACACCGACGACGACGACAAGTAAAGCCTCGGCAAAGTTAAACGCGTAACGAAGGAAACGGAAAGAAACATTTTTCGAGTGTTTCGATTGTGTGTGTGTATGAAAGTTTTCTCAAGTGGAAGGTTGTCAATTAACGTAATAGAAACCCCCTAAGAAAAGAGAGACAGAGAGAGGGAGGATAGAGAACCATTAGAAATAATAGGATTTATTAGCAACCACTTAACATTTGTTCAAAAAATAAAAACAAAATAACGGTCAACATTTCACAAAGTGTGCCCATAGGAGAGCAGGAGAAGAAGCATCATGACAGTTGGACCATTGAGAATTGCATTAGTTTTGGCAATTTTGTGCATACAAACAATTTGGACAATCCATATCGGCGGCAGTGTTCCAGAATATACGAACAGAAATGAATTCGTGGATACCCTAGAAATGAAACAGCGACACAAATCCCCTGAAAATCCCTTATTAAGGCAACAAAGTAGTGTTAAATATCACACAAACTTTAATGGAACTAAGGCTACCACCACCGCCACCGTCACCACCGGCGATGACTATGGCACCACTGCCGGTGCCAAAACCCATACTCATAGCCAAATAAATGCAATGCATGCAAAAACCAGTCGTCTACGACATCATACATCATACGATAAAAACGATGACGTCGTAACCACCAGTGGCGTTGGAAGCGGCAGCCGTAGCATCAGCATACATAACAATGAAAACACAATTGAGAACATGGAGCAAGAAACTCTGCTCTCACGCCAGAAACGTGAATTGTCCGATTGGCTCATTGCGCCCAACACACGTTGGTGCGGTCGGGGCAACTTGGCTAATGGTACCTACAATACCCTAGGCGGTGCCTCAATGGCTGACAAGTGCTGTCGTAAACATGATCATTGCAAACTTTTCATTGCCGCGATGAGCACTCGTTATGGTCTCTTCAATTATCGCCCATACACACTGTCGCATTGTAGCTGTGATCGCCGTTTTCGCACCTGCCTGAAAATGGCCAACGATGAGGATGCTAAAACAATTGGACAGCTCTTCTTCAATATGGTACAGACTCAATGTTTTGTGTTGGCCAAGGAACGAGTTTGCCTGGAGCGGGCCACGAATGGTACCTGTGTACAGGAGCAGATAAAACAGAAAGCCCACTTAAGGAACAATAAGAAATTTTAAGAATACCAAACATATTTTCTGTGGTTCGTTTTTTTTATTTTTTGTGAACTTGACACAAGTTTGCGGCTGCCGCTGCTGGTTATGTGTGTGTGTGTTTGGGTTTGTGTTCATAATCTGAAAAACACACACCAATGACCATGACGATGCCGATGTTAAAGATGCTCTAGAACGTTTACTTTTTGCAATCATTTGGCTTGTGTTCTTCATAAAAAAATAAATAAATAATGAACAAATTAGACATTAGGACAATACTTAACCTGATTCACAAATACTTACACACATCCATCAATGTGTTTTGATACCAATGTAGAATAACATTGAAGACTGCATGCCTTTTATGAGGGCTATACATACATTAAAATATTAGTTTTTTAAGGTAAGTTTTTTTTTTGGAAAATATACATTAAATTTTCTCAATATTTACAGGGTGGGATAAAAAACTGCAACAAAGTCAAACGCCATAAATTTAATTTTTTTTTTTAAATTTTATTGAATCAAAGCAAAAAATGTCGGAAATAGCATCAAGTTTTAGAATAAGTTTAGATTAGTTTCCATTGGTCACCTTTGGCACGAATTGTGGCCAAACGGCCAATAAAACCGTTACACGCTGCCTGAATGTTGCTCTGCGGTGTTTTGGCCCATTCCCGGCGAAGCGCTTGTTTGAGGTCATCGACACTTTGGTATTTTTTAGTGTCAACCATGCTTTCTAAAATACACCAGACACAATCCGGAGATTTTGGTGGCCATTGTGCGCTGGAAATGAAGTGAGAAACCTTATTTTGTAACCATTCTTTGGTGACGCGTCCTGATTGCGATGGTGCTGAGTCCTGTTTGAAAGTCCAAGGTCTGCGGCCAGATGCGGCTGAGATGAAAAACTGCAACCAACTTCAGACTGCTGTCATTTCTAAGCCACTCGTCCGACAGCTGTAAAAAAGCGGCTTGATCGAAACCCGCGTAGTAGTGTCCGAAAAATGGCTCGTGAGCTGAATATATCGCAATATTCCATTCGGGAAATATTGAAAAAAAGAGCTCGGGGTAAAGACATTGAAATTCCAAAGAGTGCAAGAACTTACATCGCAACAGAAAGAAAATAGACTCAAAAGAGCTAAAGAGTTGCTTCCGAAAGTGGTGAACTGCCAAATTTGGTTTTCTCTGATGAGAAAACATTCGTTGTCCAGCAGTTTGTAAACAAACAAAATTATCGTATGTGAACGTGACAAAGAGGTCAGCTGAAAATGTGCATCTTCGGTTGGCCACCAGAACTGAAGCACCGGCCATGCTGATAGTGTGGGTCGGCATAATAGCCGATGGTCGTTCTCCGCTCGTCTATTAAAGCCTTGGGCACGCAAACATTGCAAACATGCTATTTCCGATATTTATACCGTCAGCCATATGGCTACGTGCCTAGTCGAAATAACGATTTTAGACCCTAGGTCTCTTTGGACTAAATCCGTTTCAGTGCATTTGGAGTCAAACTAGCGATGTCCGTACGTCCGTCTGTCTGGTGCGCACGATAACTTTCGAAGGGAGTATCCGATTTGGTCCAAACTTGGTACATCGCAATAATTTTGTCAAACTTAGATCGAGTTCGGAGATGGGCAATATCGGTCCACTCCTTCTGGTACCTCCCACACAAAAGGTCGAAATTTTCAAAAATATATATTTTTTTGCACAGAAAGAGGAACGATAATCTGATTTTGCTCCAACTTTGCAAATCCTAATATTTGCGTCAATGCTAGGCCTTGTGCGAAAATGGACAATATCGGTCCACTCCTTCCGGCACTTCCCTCACAAAGGGTCAAAATTTTAAATAATTACAAATCTCATAATATGTGATGTAAGAGTCCGATTGCCTTCAAAATTCAGAGATCCCAATATTTATATTTACACAAAGTCTGGTGTTAAGATGAAATATATCGGTCCACTCCTTCTGGAACCTACCCCACAAATTGTCAAAATTTTCAATAAAAAATATTTTTTGCACATATAGAGAAACGATAATCCGATTTTGCTCCAACTTTGCATATCCTAATATTTGCGTCAGTGCTAGGTCTGGTGCGACAATTGACAATAACGGTCCGCTCCTTCTGGTACCTCCCTCACAAACGCTCAAAATATTGAATATCCATAAAACTCTTAAAAAGCGAAATCAACATCCGATTCCATTCCAGACATGGTACATCTAAAATATTTCTATCAAGACAAGATCTGTTATAAAGAGATGGTAGAGATCGACCATTTCTTTTGCAACCTGCTCCACATAGCGTTCAAGATTTTAAAAATCAAAACGCTCAAAGAAAGCGAAATAATAACCCAACTGTCTTCAATTTTCACCAGACAAACATTTTTGAAAACACCAGATCTGTTGTGAAGATGCTATGTATCTGCGAACACCTTCTGTTACCTCACCCACAAAGGGGCACAATTTTCAATACTTGTATCTGTCATGAATTGCAAAACAACTCAGCGATTCTTTACAACTTGCTATATCTAAATATATGTCTCTCAACCAGAATCCTGAGATGAATATGGAATTTAAGATTTCCCATAAATTGGATATAAATGTTCAATTTTCATATATCATATTTATTTATGTCCGATAAAAAATGGACAATATTGACCCATTTTTTCAAAACCCTCTCCATCTCCAGTTTGAAAATCCCTCTCCAGTTTGAAAATTCATAACAGAAGTCAAAATATTTTTAAATAATCGAACATTGGCTGAGGGTATGCATCTGTCGGCAAAACCGACCGATACTTTTTTATTTGTTTTTTTTTTTGCTCTCATTCAATAAAATTTGATTTTAGCAATTTTCAAAAAAAAATAAAATCCGTTAACAATTCTGTTAAAATCTTAAAAATATCGAATGTAGCCGTTATGTTAGTGTCTATACGACGACGTGGACCTGCAAAGGCATTTTTGTCATAAACCATTACAATATTCAAATGCGAAACTTGAATAAAAAAATCGGGGAATAATGTAGCTAAAATCATCAAAATTCCGAATATAAGGAGGTACCGTTATATTGGAGCTATACCAAGACGTGGACCTGCACAGACAATTTTCTGGCATAGTCTGTAATATCCATTACGAACTTCAAATACCAAATTTGAAACAATTCCGGTGAATAATGTCGCTAAAATCATCAAAATTCCGAATATCGGAATCAGATCAAGAGTATATATACTTTGTGTGGTTGTGTTACAAGTGTTACAAACGGAATGACTAAGTTAATATACCCTCCATACTATGGTGGAGGCCATAAAAATGTCAATTTTATGGTGTTTGGCTATGTTGATGTCTTTTTATCTCACCCTGTATAATAAAACAAAATAATAATTTAGCTACTAATTTCATTTTAAATATTAATAAAACTGTTGTTACTCAAAATGCTAAAAATCTAATAATTTCTTATTTCTATATAATTTCAGTTTATTTAAGGACCCATATTCCCGCATAGTACATGGATTACGTCAAGAAAAAACGTTCTCAAAGAAATTGCATCCAAATTATGGCCACAACATAGCTACTTACTTAAAAACAGTTACTAAGATTAAGTTTTAATGTATTAAATGAAATATTTAAAAATTAAAATAGTAAAGGCATTACACATTTATTTAATATTTAATAACAAATGTTAACGATAAGAATTCTATTTAAAAATTCATTTTTCAAAAAATGAAAAGTGTCCACAGTATAAAGAAAAAAGTGGACATTGATCTTGATAATGAAATGGAAGTAAACCAAAAGAACATCAACTAAAACAACGAATTTAAATCTAACAGCAACAATAATAATAATATAAAAATCTTTCCCCGTAGTGCTCTCAATTTTTTTGTTTGTCGAAGTTAAATATTCTAACAAAAAAAAAAAACAAATAGAATTAAATGTGTGTGTATTAAACATGTAGTTCAAAGTTTAAATATATTTAGTAGCCATAATTAAGATTATTATAAAATGTTAAAAGATTTGAAATGTTTCTATTTTTTTAACAGTTTCTAGCTATTAGACATATCATTATATTATTATTATTAATTAGAATTCAGATTATTATGTACCAAGAGAAGCCACTTAAGTAGATTACAAACACTATAAATATAATTGAAATCAAAATAAAAAAATATTTATTTAAAACTAAAAATAGATTAACGTGTGTTTAATTCACAGCAAAAGACAAACTGATAAAAATATAATGGGGAATTTATGAAGAAGGCTAGGGATTCCACGAATTCCCAAATTGTTTTAATTTTTCACATCGCGGTGCTTAGCTTTCTAAACAAAAAATTCTAAGCACGAATGCCGCTCAATTTGAAGGAAGGATTGACAGCATCTATTGTTGTTGACAGATCAAGGTTGACCAATATTTTTCTACGATCTGCCTGTACAATTATTTAAAAAAAAAAAACAAATCTAGTATAATGTCAAAAGGGTCTCCAATTTGGTCCAATATTTTTTCGACTCAATGTGTTGGAAAGGTTTCAGTTGGTTTATTTAATTTTTTTTGTGAGCTTCATGGGAAAAATTGTGGATTATTTAAGGACAGCTTGAGGTCAATAATTAAAATTTCGAAATATACCTTTTAGACCTCACAAAGTATATATATTCTTGATCAGAATAAAATTCTACGTCGATTTAGCGATGTCCGTCAGTCTGTCAATCTGTGGAAATCACTCTAGCTTCCGAACGAATTGAATTTTGCTCAAATGTATATTATGTCTGCAGGACTTTTGGTATTGAAAATGGGCCATGTAGGTACACGTTTTGGTATAGCCCCCATATAACGGTAGGTCACGATATTCGGTATTTTGATGATTTTAGCAACATTATTCGCCGGAAATGTTTCAAATTTGGCATTTAAAGTTCGAAATGGGTACTACAGCCTATGACAGAAAATTGTCTGTGCAGGTCCACGTCTTCGTATTGCCCCCATATAATGGTACCTACCGATATTCGCTACTTTCTTGATTTTAGTGACTTTATTCACCGCAAATATTTCAAATTTGGTGTTTGAAGTTCGTAATGGATAGTGCTGTCTAAGGCAAAAAATTGTCTGTGCAGGTCCACGTCTTCGCATAACCCCCATATAACGGTACCTCCCGATATTCAGTATTTTGATGATTTTAGCGACGTTATTAACCGGAATGGTTTCAATTTTGGTATTTGAAGTTCGTAATGGATACTACAATCTATGACAGAAAATTGTCTGTGCAGGGCCACTTCTTCGTATAGCCCCCATATAACGGTACCCTCCAATATTCGGTATTTTGATGATTTTAGCGACATTATTTACCGGAATTATTTCGAATTTCGTATTTGAAGTTCATAATGGGCACTACAACCTATGACAAAACATTTCGTATGCAGGTCCACGTCTACGTATAGTCCCCATATAACGGTTTTCATTTAAGTGGTAGTTTTTGAAATTTTTCAATTTCCTTCGAAATAGTGGAGGGTATAAAAATTTCGGTCCGGCCGAACTTAGCTGCTTTTTTACTTGTTAAAAAATATTTTGGTTTTTTTATTCATTGATTTTTAAAGACTTTCTGATAATAAACCAAGGATTCAAACGATTTTATTTTCAAAACTTTTAAGACTTTTCTTTACTTAATTAATTTATGCCAAAAGATTTCAATGGAAAAAATTGTAGATTTTATGAAAAATCCAAAACCATACAATTTAGTCCTATATGATGTATAATTATATTTATTTGCTCTAATTTGTTTGTTTCAATTCTTTTGATTTGGCTATTCGCTCAAAAATTTGCTATGGACATACACTACAATTTTCAAAACAGGGATTTACTGGGGATTTTATTAAAACATTTCCAGGAATCATAAACCTGCGGCATAAAAACAGTTCAAAATAATCATTTTATTTTAATGTTAAAGCGTAGTTGTCTAAAGAAACATTAATATTTTCATTACGTCAACATACAAAGCAAACATAGATCGATTAAAACATATAAGCAACCATATTCAAATGGCATGACCAACGGACCAAGCACAACGCCATTTATTGCATCAGCAAAAAAGGTCAGTGCATTTCTACTTGAACCAAGCCAAGGTTCTGAATTTTGTCTAAAAAATGTGAAAGTACCGAAATGAAAAATTCCACAACAAAATTTGATAACGAACCAAAATAAAAAAATTTTTAAATTATTTTTCAACGAAAAAACACTTTCATTGGAAGTGATAAGCAGCAATGATTTACACATACACACAAAGCTATATGAACACAAGTACGTTTTTATTGTCTATGGAAAGGGATTTTTTATTTTATTTTATTATTTAAATTTTGCAATGTCTCAAATCGTCTTTGCTGTTACTCTGCCGGTTCAATTGACCGCACAAGTAGAAGCTTCCATTTTCAACGTAAGCCACCAAAGTCCAAAGATCGAGAAAAATGCGACGTCAACAAAAGTAAAGATTTACTTAATCAGTGTTCTTTAAAAATATGTATGTTTAAATGTTAATTTAATTTCATTATTTTCCCAATATAATACATCAGTATTTTATTATTTTGTTGTCAAGTATGCAAATTTTCGTATAAATACTTATATAAATGCTTCATGGTAGAAGAAGATGCATCAACGCTTGGAAACATTGATATGTCAAAATTTTTAAAATGTTTTTTTTTTTTAAATAAGTAGATTTTTATAAGTTTCCGTATGCGACATCAAACGGAGGTTGTTATGATATGCATTTTTCAACAATTTTTACAAATTTGAATAATTTTTCAATCCAAATTTTCAATTTTTTTAGAAATCAATTAACATAAACCAAATAATTGCCTTTTTATAGATAAACGAAGAAAACTTCTAGTGGGCATGTTACAATAAGGAGGTAGAACAGCTTAGTAAAACTACAAAAATACAGCCCTAAGGCTATTTTCATATTTTTCCTCATTTTTAAAATGAGTCAAATGGCGCGAAAAAATGAATGAAATGCCCGGATTTTATCTCAAACTATTCAATCTTTAAATTTCATAGCTAAACTGTTTAATGCGCTGTCTTCCAAGCATTGGTTTTGAAAATATTTTGTTTTTATTTTTCAAAACAATAAACAAATACACAAAATTGGCAGAAGTCGGGCACATGTTAAAGTTCTACCTTACCTTTTTGTTGTACCATAGGCAACTGGAAGGATCTCCGAAGAAAATCATTGGCTTTGCCATAAAAAAATCAAATTATGTTATGGAATCCAAAAGAGAAAATAGAACAGTCTTTCTCTCGGGGCTTTTTTTGAAAAAATAACTATCATTCCATTTGTAACATCCCTAAATATTCGTCGTAGACCCGTATAAGTATATATATATTCATAATCAGCATAAAATTGTAAATCGATTTAACGATGTCCGTCTGTCTGTCCGTTGAAATAACGATACAGCCCACATTATTTGACATAGAGCTTCAAAATTTGGCAGAGCTATTTGTATTGTGTCTAGGATGGTTGGTATAATTTTTACATTTTTTTAATTTTATTGAATGAAAGCAAAAAATGTCGAAAATAGCATCAAATTTTATAATAAGTTTAGATTTGTTCGAATTGATTACGTTGGGCTCGAATTATGGCCTTTAAACGGCCAATGGAACCATTACACGCTGCCCGAATGTTGTTCTGCGATATTTTGGCTTGAGGTGATCGACACTTTGGTATTTTTTAGTGCCAACCTTGTTTCCAAAACACTCCAGGCACTTGGTATCCGGAGATTTTGATGTCCATTGTGCACTGGAAATGAAGCGAGAGACCTCATTTTGTAACAATTCTTGGGTGGTGCGTGCTGAGTGCGATGGTGCTGAGTCCTGTTGGAATGTCCAAGGTCTGCGGCCAAAATGTTTGCGTGCCCAAGGCTTTATTACACCCTCCAGAATATTTTCGCGATAATATTCGTCATTTATTCTAATGCCACGATGGATTAATACGAGCGGAGAGCGACAATCGGCTGTTATGGCGGGTCACACCATCCCCATGACCCGCGCTTGAGTTCTGGTGGCCAAACGAACGTGCACATTTTCAGCTGACCTCTTTAGCAGGTAAACGCGATCATTTTGTTTGTTTACAAACTGCTGGTCAACGAATGGTTTCTCATCGGAGAAAATCAAATTCGGCAGTTCAACTGTTTCAATTCAGCGAAGCAACTCTTTAGCTCTTTACTTCTTCCACTTTTTGGAATTTCAATGGGTTTATCCCGAGCTAATTTTTCAATATTTGCCGAATGAAATGTTGCGATATGTTCAGCTCACGAACCATTTTTCGGCCACTGAGACGCGGGTTTCGATCAAGTCGCTTCTTTACTTTTCGAACCATTTCTGCTGATGTTGCTTGTTTTTCGTCCACTTCCTTGACGTCGGGCTACGCTAAAAGTATAACTGCAACGAGCGATGGTACAAGACACAAAAGATTTATTCACATTTAAATGCTGGAGTGCTCTAACGATAGCCACTTATGGTTTTCCAGCCCAATATAAAGAAATCACACTGTTACGCTTAAATTCCATCGCGAATAACTTTTTTTCTGGAAAATTCTCATCAAAACGCTTTTGTACGCTTGTAAACAATATAATGAGCTGTCACTGGAATAATTTTAACAGCTATCGGACTGGCTTAGAAATGGCAGCAGTCTGAAGTTGGTTGCGGTTTTTTCATCTTACACTGCATTATAGCATTCTGTTCAATATAGATCCATCTCGCTTGAGTTACTTCCTGCTGATTGTGTTGTGTAATAGTTTGGTAACGAGTTTCTTAACCAAATTATAAAGCGTTTGGAAAACAATAATATGTGGAAAGTCATCACCACGAGTTTTAAGGCAGCTTTCGTTAAAGAAAAAGACAGATTTTGTTCTTTTCCAGGAGGATTTTCACCAAATTGTCATCAATACCATGCATCCAGTTATATTTAGGCTTTTATATTTCCTTTCTGTAGTAGGACTCCTCAAAATGGTATATAGGCGACTATATACGCATTTTTCCAACCGATAGCCTTCTTCGATGCGGGGAATATGAAAATATCCACCACCAACCATTTGAACTCCGATGATAAGAATGCAGCTAAATGTGTGTGTGGCTCTAACAATGCATCAACATGACTTAACACGTTTTTTTTGCAGTATTAGCTTAGGTCTATCCGTGGAAGTAATCCTAACAATGATAGATAGGACTCCAATGCCCAAGAGGGTCAGAAATAACCTATACGATTGAGAAAGTATCTTTAACGTTATAAAAAAATCTATACATCAACAAGTTTATCAGGTAGATCTGAGAATTATTAAAGTATAAAAGTTGTCTCCGCAGTCCATTCCACACATCATCGGCTGTCTAGATTACACATGGACAATTATGTCCATGGTAGTGTAGTCGCTTCAATTCGTTTTGGGTGCAGATTGATGAGAAACTATCGGAAAACAGAACCTTGATATTGCTCTACGCAAGTAAGTATCTCTCCCATATTCGTGCGTCTGGCCTTCCGGAAATCCTATTCATCATTATGCTTTTAAAAGATTAAAACAATTTGAAAATTAACAAGTTTGGTAAACATTAATGGTTAACAACTTTATTGTACATTCGTGGGGTACAGGGAATTATAAAACTTTTTATGACTAGGGAACCCAAAACAAACAGACTTACTATGGACATTTTTTAAGGTTGATTTATTTCTAGGCATTTTGAGAAAATTCAGCTGGAAGCTCTGGAAATGACAGTTAAACTCTTTAGATATTATAATCTGATCAATAAGTTAGTGAATCCAAACAAAAATAAATCTCTACCTTCATTTTTAACCAACAATTGGTCTGTTCCAAAACCTGCAAGAACCTACTAGTTTTGAATTTTTTTCCGATATCACAAAGGGAAAATCGGTCATCGTAGTAAAAACTTTTACATTCTTGCAGTTCTGAAACAGACCAACTAATGATCCATAGCAAGATTGTATTCTTTTCCATTCTCTATTAATTCGTCGCAGTAACATTTTCTTGTAACTTTTCCTCAAAATATGATTTTCTTATTGTTAGTGGTAATGATTTTTGACGCAATAGATAATTAACATTTCCATTTGCCGTAAAGGTGTCATCTTTCAACAGATTTCTCAAGGCAACATTTTTCTTCAACTGCTTGTCGTAGTAACTAACTCCGGCCTGGACAAAACGTTCACCTTTGGCGGACAACTCCTTGTCAATATCAGCATCGAGTGACACTTGATTGAAGTCTTTCATAAAACACCAGGTTCCAAGACCAAACAGGCCCAAAATTGTGTACATAACAAAACGCAAACTAAACGGCCTCGCCAAGAGACCCAAACTTGAATTCAAATAACTGCCTACCGTGTACACGGTTAGAAACGACAAGGATGGAAACAACGAGTTCATTAGCACATAATTGCTTTTGGCCTGCAACAATGCCTTGCAAAAGGCAAATATTTGTTCTTCTTCGGTGAGGATGAGTGCCTGTTCCAAGTATTTACCACTTTCCGATTTCCAGTCGATTGCTTGATCACGAAAACGTATTTCACTACGTTTTATATCGTTGACACTGTCATATTCAAAATTCGCCGGAATGCCCACAATGGCACCAAATTTGGTCTTGGTACATCCCACCAATGATACTTCAAAACCAAATACTGAAAATGGTTTCACTAGCGTCTGTTCGTGTGCCTCCAAGCCGCATATTTCCTTTGCCCTCTCAAATCTTTCCAGGATTTTTGGTGATATTTTCACCGGTTCACCATTTTTATAGCATTGCAGGAAGTCTTTGTAGTATTCCAGGCCAAAGCTGTTCGGCAGGTAGTTGAAGAGGAATAAACCCATGGTTGTGGCACCGGCAGCAACATAGGCCTTTTTACCGCTACCCGCTCCAATGTATTTAGATTTCATGTTCGTTTTTTATTCAATTTTCAATGTTTTAAAATTGTGAGAAGGTAAATGTCAATTCCTTCACATAACACCGGTGCCAGAGATGGTAGGCAATCGATGACACACACTATCGTTCATAATAAAATATTCGTCGTATGAACAAAATATAATAATGCTATGTTCTCACTGCAATTTCAATCACGCTGTTCGCTCTCAGAATTAAATACACAAATTAATCAGTTCATACGGCATGATTCGTAATACATAATTCCATTTTTCAAAACGTTTGTTTTTTAATTTTAATGGGAATTTGAATGAAAACATATGAAATTCGCTTAATATGAACAGAAAAAATTATTATCTTTCTTCCAAAGAACTATTTTATCATTATTTCACAACATTTATTCATGTTTTGACACTTTTCTGTAAAAGTTGACACACTGAATATTTTTTGGGTGATTTTTTTGTGCTGGAGAGAAACTTGTCAATTTACTTTGCAAAATTTCTGACAAAAAGTGTCCCCTTTTTTGCTTTCTGCAAATATTCCAACTCTTGGATGTTCATACGCCATTCAACATTTTATTGTTCATTCATAATTTTTGAAATATGAAAATGTTATAAAATTTTTAATTTTGAATTTTTAAATGTCATAATTTTTTTCGATAAATGTTCTCATTTGTTAGGGATTTTAAATATTGCCTGCGGATAACCAATACCCAATAATTTTGTAGTTTTCCCCCAATATTTTTAACTTTTGCAAAAACTACAAAATTATTGCCCATGGATACCTAATACCCAATAATTTTGTATTTTTTCCCCAATATTTTTTGAAAAAATATAAAATAAACAAAACCAACTTTTAAATTTTAAATGTCTACTTGGCATAATAATACTCCAGCACAGAGTTGCATTTTCCTAGTTGCTTTGAAGTTGAACAACATTTCTTATTGAGCCATAGGTTGTCCTAGAAGCGTAATACATACAGGGTAAGATGAAGCCATTCGTCCGACAGCTGTTAAAATTATTCCAGCGATAGCTCATTATATTGTTTACAAGCGTGCAAAAGCATTTTGGTGAGAATTTTCCAGAAAAAAAAAAACTTATTCGTGATGGAATTCAAGCGTGTGATTTCTTTATATTTGCCTGGAAACCACTAATCAAGTGGCTATCTTTAGAGCACTCCAGCATTTAAATGTGAATAAATCTTTTGTGTCTCGTCTCGTACCATCGCTCGTTACCGTGATACTGGTAGCGTAGCCCGACTTCAAGAAAGTGGACGGAAGAAAACAGCAACATCAGCAGAAATGGTTCCAAAAGTAAAGAAGCGACTTGATCGAAACCCGTGTCGCAGTGGCCGAAAAATGGCTCGTGAGCTGAACATATCGCAATATTCCATTCGGCAAATATTGAAAAATGAGCTTGGGGTAAAGCCATTGAAATTCCAAAAAGTGCAAGAATTTACACCGCAACAGAAAGAAAATAGACTCAAAAGAGCTAAAGATTTACTTCGCTTGGCCGAAAGTGGTGAACTACCGAATTTGGTTTTCTCCGATGAGAAAACACATGGTACAATAAGGAGGTATAACAGCTTCGTAATTACAACACTGAGGCTATGCCCGCTTCCTGTCAGAAATGCAAATCTGGTTAATATTATTAATGCGCGCCCCTGCCATTTAAGTTTCTTCAAATCATTAATTTTGAAAATATTTTGTTTTTTTTTTATTCAACAAATACATACACAATATTGGCAAAAGTCGGGCCCACTTAGAAAAAAAGCTGGGAGCTCTACCTTACCTTTTTTATTGTACCATGAGAAAACATTAGTTATCCAGCAGTTTGTAAACAAACAAAATGATCGTGTTTACTTGCCAAATAGGTCAGCTGAAAAAATGCACCTTCGGTTGGGCACCAATGGTGTGGGCCATAACAGCCGATGGTCGCTCTCCGCTCGAATTAATCGACGTGGCATCAGAAAAAATGCCGAATATTATCGCGAAAATGTTCTGGAGGGTGTATTAAAGCCTTAGGCGCGCAAACATTTTGACCGCAGACCTTAGACATTCCAACAGGACTCAGCACCATCGCGCTCATATCGCGCCACCCAAGAATGGTTACAAAATGAGGTTCCTCGCTTCATTTCCAGCGCCCAAGGCCACCAAAATCTCCGGGTACCAATCCGTTGGACTATTATGTCTGGAGTATTTTGGAAAGCAAGGTTGGCATTAAAAAATACCAAATTGTCGAAAGTGTCGGACCAAAATACCGCAGAGCAATATTCGAACAGCGTGTGACGATTTCATTGGCCGTTTGAAGGTCATAATTCGTGCCAAAGGTGACCAATTCGAATAAATCTAAGCCTATTTTAAAATTTGAAGCTATTTCCGATATTTTTGCTTTCATTCTATGGAAAAATCAAGTAGGTGATGTCATGCAACCAATTTTTTTTTTTTTTTTTTTCAAAATTATTCATTTGACAACATTTTATTGTCAAAATATTTATTTAGAAAACCATTTTGAATGCACAAATCAGAGATGGAAAGCTTTTTTTAAGCAGTGAAATTTGACTAGGTAAATAGCAGAAAATGGAAAGATGGTACCATGGTAGAAGAATATAGGTAGACGCATCGACACTGCTGCTGGGACAATGAACTGTCAAATCAATTTTGAAATTTTAAATTTTTAATGAAAAATTATTTAAATTTGTAAAAATTGTTGAAAAACGCGAATTATAAGAGCCTCCGAATGACGTAGTATAAGAAAACATGTAAAAATCTACTTATATTTGAAAAAACATTTAAATTTTTTGACATATCAATGCACCCAAGCGTTGATGCATCTACCTGTTTTCTACCATGGGTACGCTTATTTGAAATGACTTTACCTTCTTAATTTTACCGTGCTTTCATTCAATAAAATTTAAAAAAATGTAAAAATTATGGCCTTTGACTTTGTTTATCCAATCCTGTATTTAATAAATATGGAATCTTAAAATAAAAACTCGTCCACAAATTAAATTAAAGTCATCCAAATAACATTGGCGATTATGCAAATAGTGTAAGGTTCTACAAATAGAAACAAAGAGGTCAATCATTCCTAACATGGCAGAAGAATACAGGTAGTCGCATCGACACAGCTGCTGGGACAATGAACTGTCAAATCAATTTTGGAATTAAAAATGTTGAATGAATAAATATTTAAATTTGTAAAAAATGTTGAAAAACGCGTATTATAATAACCTCCGAATGACGTCGTATAAGAAAACATATAAAAATCTACTTGTATTTGAAAATACATTTACATTTTTATACCCTACAACACTATGTGTTGGGGATATTATAAGTTTGATTGGGCCAAAAATTATTAACACCTCGAAATATTGATTTCCCATATAGGAAAGTATATATGGATCTTCCTATCTCGCCGAGCTGAGTCGATCTAGCTATGTACAGGTCGCAATTATGGTCCGATCCTCCAATCCTGTATTTAATAAATATGGAATCTTAAAATAAAAACTCGTCCAAAAATGAAAGTCATCCAAATAAAAGTGGCATTTATGCAGATAGTGTACGATTCTACAAATAGAAACAAAGAGGTCAATAATTCCCAGCAAAAAATACAATAATTAAAAAATCTTACACTTGTTTTCAGTGATAAGCAAAACACTTGGCTGAATTCTAAGAAATGGTTTATTTAATTACATCATTTCGTATTTGAAAAAAGAGCGAAACAACCACAATGTATACACATTGTGGTGTCTACTTTCTAATATCACAACGCAATTCAAGAGAATATATAAAGAATTGATATCGTCACTTGTCTTATCATTTGTAAAATTTTGCAAGATGACTCAACAACGTAACGGGCAATATTGGCGTTGGCTTTCTGCAATTTTTATGGCATTATATTTGCTAAATTTTGCAATGGCCAAAGAAATTGACGCAAGGAATATCAAAGAATTGAGTAATTGTGACGAAGTCTCGTATACCTATACAATATGGATTGGATCATCGGTATCCCAGGAATTCAACATCTCCTTGACTTCACCTAAAAATACCAATTTCTTTGATGCCATGAATCATGCTGCGAAAATTGATCCAAGGTAAGTTGAGTTTAAGTTTTTCTTATAATTTTTTTTATTTTGACAAACATATTTTATTTTTAGATTTGATTTTAAGTACAAAAATACTTCCTGGGGCCATTATGTCACCGAAATTTCTGGGAAGGCGGAAGATGTTAAAAAGTGAGTTGAAATAAAAGCTATTGTCAATTGCCTGTTTTAACGGCAACAGAGAAATTCTTGGAGAGAGAGAGAGAATATTACGTTTACCTCAATCAACTCCCTTCTTTCGCACAAATAGTTTACTGTAGTATGTTTACACAAGTTGCATTGATGGTAAATATTTAACTATTGAAACGTATTGAACGCCCTACATTAATACATGGTAGAACTAACTAACTAACTAAAGTAAACTCATGCAATCATATGTTTAAAATTTTTTCAAACATTTGACAACATCTCATGGTAAAAATATATTTCATAAATCCATTATATACACACAGAATCAGAGATGAGAACTCTTTTTTTATGCATTGAAATTTGACAAGGTAAATTACAGAGAATGCAGAGCTGGGAATGCTAATTTGGGATGAGGTAACCTTCATTTCATTGTACCATACATTAATATATCATTTATTAGACAACTGATTTAAGGTAAATGTTAAGGTGTAAGTACATAAGAACTCTTGAAGTTATGGCTAGGCATATTTTGTGACATTTCATAAAGGAATTACAGAGCCGCATTAAAATCCTGTCGTCGTTTCCATTATAATTTGACATTAATATGCCTAGCCATGACTTCAAGCTTTTTATGTACTTGCACCTTTAAGCTTCCGTCAGAATTGCAGTTTACACGTGGTAGAAGAATGCAGGTAAATGCATCGACAGAGTTGCTGGGACAATGAACTGTCAAACGAATTTTGGAATTGAAAATGTTGAATGAAAAATTATTTGAATTTGTAAAAAAATTTGAAAAAAAACGCGTATTATAATAACCTCCGATTGACGTCGTATAAGAAAACATATAAAAATCAACTTATATTTGAAAAGACATTCAATTACGTTAATTAAATACGTTTTTTTCTTTTGGTGTCCTTGTTCTGTCAAAACATATGTACATTTTGTGTGTGTATTGTTTTGAATAAAAAATACAATAATTTGAAATTATTTCAAATTCGGATGCAACTTAAATGCATATTTTCGACGTTAATGGGCAACACATAGTAAAATTTTGGATTCAATATTGTGGAATAACCCTAAAATTCCATTCTTGTTTCGCGGGGTTTCCCCAATATAAGCAACTGTTAACAACATATTTAAAAATATGTTTGGCAGTGTAAGACTCCAGCACAGAGTTGCATTTTTCTAGTTTCATTGAAGTTGAGCAACCTTTCTTATTAAGCCATGAATGTACCATGGGTTTACACATGGTAGAGGAATACAGATAGATTCATCAACGTTCGGAAACATTGATATGTCAAAATTTTAAAATGTTTTTTTTTTTTCAAAAATAAAAAAAATTATAAGTTTTCTTATACATTGAGGCAAATATAAGAGAAATGATTGCTACATCTTTTAAAAACGGGTAGTTTAAGTGGCATTGTATTGAGTGGTAAAAAAGACAAAAACAAGCAGTTTCTTTCAAATATTTTTTCTCAGCAACTTACAGCATGGTGCGATAATTACAAGGTAGGGAAGAATTATTAAATAATAATAATAAGTTGTTGTTGTTGTTGTTTTGTTTATTTAACACTTTCGTCACAATATGTTCATTTAAGAGAAAACCGCGAAAAATGAATGAATCGCCGCGGATTTTTTAAAATATTGAGTCCTTAATACGATTACAATTCTTCTACAAGGTGAGATGAAAAAACTGCAACCAACTTCAGACTGCTGTCATTTATAAGCCTCTTGACCGACAGCTGTTAAAATTATTCCAGTGACAGCTCATTAGCGTAGCCCGACGTCAAGGAAGTGGACGGAAGAAAACAGCAACATCAGCAGAAATGTTTCGAAAAGTAAAGAAGAAACCCGCATCGCAATGGCCGAAAAATGGCTCTTGAGCTGAACATATCGAAAATATACAAATATTGAAAAATGATCTCGGAGTAAAGCCATTGAAATTCCAAAAAGTGCAAAAACTTACACCGCAACGGAAAGATAATAGACTCAAAAGAGGTAAAGAGTTGCTTTGCTTGGCCGAAAGTGGTGAGCTCCCGAATTTGGTTTTCTCCGATGAGAAAACATTCGTTGTCCGGCAGGTTGTAAACAAACAAAATGATCATGGTGATGGTGTGGGCCGCAATAACAGCCGATGGTCGCTCTCCGCTTGTATTTATCGATCGTGACATCAGAATAAATGACGAATATATCGCGAACATATTCTGGAGGGTGTATTAAATATTTTGGCCGCAGACCTTGGATATTCCAACAGAATGGTTACAAATGAGGTTCCTCGCTTCATTTCCAGCGCACAATGGCCAACAAAATCTACGGATACCAATCCGTTGGACTATTGTGTCTGGAGTATTTTGGAAAGCAAGGATGGCACTAAAAAATACCAAAGTGTCGATCACCTCAAGAAAGCGCTTCGCCGGGAATGGACCAAAATACCGCAGAGCAACATTCGGGCAGCATGTGACGGTTTCATTGGCCGTTTGAGGGCTCTAAACTAATTTTAAAATTTGATACTATTTCCGACATGTTCGGCTTTCATTCAATAAAATTTAAAAAAAAAGTTTAAAAATTATGGCGTTTGACAATGTTGTAGTTTTTTATCTCACCCTGTATTCCGATTACTGCTACCCAATTTTGGAAATTATTGTACCATGACTTACAAAATTATTTTCAAAATAAAAACTATTAATTTTTTCTATTTTCAGCAACATATTTTGGCTTTTGTACAACTTACCGGAACCACCAAATAAGAATAATAAGCCCGGAGAGGAATATATGTCCCCTGTCGGTAAGTTTTTGCTCTGCTCCAGAACTGCAAGAATGTAAAATTTTTCACTACGATAACCGACTTTTTCCTTTATGATATCAAAGAAAATTGCAAAACTAGTTGATTCTTGCAGGTTCTGGAACAGAGCATTTGTAAAGCACACACTTATGTAAAAAATGTACATTAAAATTTTAATATAAAATCTGTTTTCTTACTCTAGGTGTCGATGGGTTGATTGTGGAAAATGGCAAAAACTACTTGTTCTGGCTCAGAGAACTTAACTTATCGAAATGAAAAAAAAAAAAAACTTAACGATTTTAATATATCTGCTTATATGTTATGTCTTTTCAAATATATAAATAAACTTTGATTCTTTAGCAAGAAACTTTGATCCTACAAAGCCTGCTACGACCGATTTTTCCTTTATTATATCGAAAATAATGGCAAAACTAGTAGATTCTTGCAGGTTCTGGAACAGACCAAATAATTCGATTGATATTAATCAGAATTTCGTATGTTTTTTTACAAATGCCCATTAAAATCAAAAAAATAAAGATTTTAAAATAATTAATTATGTTACTATGAATTTCGAATCGTGTACCGAATTCTAATAGCGAACAACGTGATTAAAATTGCAATGAGAACATAGTATTTGGTCTGTTCCAGAACCTGCAAGAAGTAGTAAAAACATTTACATTCTTGCAGTTTTGGAGCAGACCAATTATGCACCACTGAGTCGCACAATCGATTATGAACAAACGATTAATCGATTTTCACCACAGTCCTAGTTGACTACGACTTTGAGTACTAAAAGTCGAGCTACTTATCCCTAACTAGACAAGCAGCAAATTATAATTTGTCTGAGTGATTTTCTGTCCTGTTCGCCCAGAATTAAAATTAAAAAATAAAATTTAGTTTTACATCCAAACGTTTTTACGTTTCATAAATCAAAAAAGCAAAAGAAAAAAGTTTAGCAAACGTGTGTCCGGAAAATTAGCTCAACAGCGAAGCGAAAATAAAGTGTAAAATTCATATGAAAAAATTGCATTCCAATTCCTTCTCCATACAAGAAAAAGAAAAAAAAAAAAGAATCGGTGAAGAAGAAAAAAGAAAACGAATTGGATTTTTTTCGGTACAAAAAACGCACACACACACTGGTGTGAGTGACAGAGAACGAGTGAGTGAGACATTTGTATGGTAGAGAAGAGAATAATTGTGTAGTTGCAAAAATAAAGGCAAAATAAAACTTGAAAAAGTTATTTGGTTTTACACTTTCTGCAAACACGACGACGACAACGTTTGAAGTAAAAAAGAAGAAGAATAAGTGTCAAAAATAATTAATTTTTGCTGGATGGTTAGACGGTGTGTTGTGTGTGCTAATGTTTTAAGCTGGAAATTGTTGTTTGACGACGAGAAAAGTTCATCAGTCCATTATAAGAGCAACGAACTAGGGCGAAATACAACATCTGATGAAAGGAAAAAAAATTGAAGGAGGATTGAAAGAAGGTAAGTGACATGCGGATGATATGACATGATAGGGCCCACATTTGTTTGAAAAGCGGAGCAGAATAGGCTTTGGTTAACACGTTTTTGCCATTGGTGAAAACAAACATTAATCATCCATTAAATATTTCCGTTTGAAACATCACCAACAAAAATTATCTGCCGGTGTTTTTGCAATTTGTTTTGTACACTTGCAGCAGCAATGAGTTATGAACATAGTATGGTGTTGCCATATCACTGGACGTGAATAGGATGAAATGTGTTTTCTTTCTATGTGTGGTGTAATCTCTCCATAGAAAATAATCTAAACAAACAGTGCTTTAAAATGATCCCTTCTTTTTCACATAAAGTTTCATTTACATCTTTTCTTATTGTAATTTTTTTTGGTTTTGGTTTGATTCTTGAACACTCACGTACACAATTCACTGACAATTGGTATTGGTGGGTTGTATATGGTCTTCTTGTTACTCCCCCTCGTTTTGTAATTTGTTTTGTTATTATGAAATTTACTGTGTGAGAGAGCGGTTCAACCATATGTATTCAATATTTGGCAAATAGTTGACGATGGGTGAAAAACGTAACGAGTTAATGGCACTAGTTAAGGAACACACAAACACACGCTCATAACATGCAGTGTTAGAAAAATTTGGTACTAACTTTGATGGCACCGGGGCGTTGCATTAAAAAGGTATCAAAACAAATGGACTGAAATACTGCTTATTGGAAATATTTTTTGTCATTTCATTTCAAATAATCCACAAAGAATGTTTTCCATTCGAACAAAGAGATGTGAATATGAATCAAATGGAGACATTGCGTATTCTAGTGTTTATTTTAGTGAGGACACTAATTGTTTGATTATTTGGAATATCTAAAGAACAAAATTATGGTATTTTATTGTATTTACATTAAGATGGGGCCAAAATTCTTCGGATATTCGCATATGAGCATAATTTATTCATCAATATTCGGATTTACTTGATTTAGTGAAGATTTCTGTAAAACTCATAAAAAATATCTCAGCCGAAAACTATACAATTTAATTATTAGTTTCATTTTAATTGGGAAACCTTATCGTCCATGTCGAGCATTCTACGATATATTAATGAAATTTTACAGGACTGGTGTGCTCAAAATAACCTAGTCTAAATCTGAACATACAGGGACAGATAAAAAAACTGAATCAAAGTCAAACGCCATGATTTTTACATTTTTGTCGGAAATCGCATCAAATTTTAGAATATAAGTTTAGATTTGTTCGAATCGGTCATCTTTGGCACGAATTATGTCCTTCAAGCGGTCAATGAAACCGTCACACGCTCCCGAATGTTGCTCTGCAGTATTTTGGCTCATTCCCGGCGAAGCGCCTGCTTGAGGTAATCGACACTTTGGTATTTTTTAGTGCCAACCTTGTTTTTCAAAATATTCCAGACACAATAATCTAATGGATTGGTATCCGGAGATTTTGGTGTCCATCGTGCGCTGGAAATGAAGCGAGGAATCTCATTTTGTAACCATTCTTGGGTGTCGCGTACTGAGCGCAATGGTGCTGAGTCCTATTGGAATGTCCCAGGTCTGCGGCCAAAATCTTTGCGTACTCAAGGCTTTAATACACCCTCCAGAATATTTTCGCGATAATATTCGGCATTTACTCTGATGCCACGGTCGATTAATACGAGCGGAGAGCGGCCATCGGCTGTAATGGCGACCCACACCATCACCATATGGCCGGCGCTTGAGTTCTGGTGGACAACCGAAGGTGCACGTTTTCAGCTGACCTCCTCCTCCTCAAACACGATCATTTTGTTTGTTTACAAACTGCTGGACAACTAATGTTTTCTCATCTGCAGTTTCACCACTTTCGGCCAAGCGAAGCAACTCTTTAGTTCTTTTGAGTCTATTTTGTTTCTGCTGCAGTGTAAGTTCTTGCACTTTTTAGAATTCCAATGGCTTTACCCCGAGTTCATTTTTCAATATTTGCCGAATGAAATATTGCGATATGTTCAGCCCACGAGCCGTTTTTTGGCTACTGCAACGCATGTTTCGATCAAGTCGCTTCTTTACTTTTCGAACCATTTCTGCTGATGTTGCTGTTTTCTTCTGTCCACTTCCTTCACGTCGGGCTACGCTACCAGTTACCATCACGGCAACGAGCGATGGTACGAGACACAAAAGATTTATTCACATTTAAATGCTGGAGTGGCCTAACGAAGATAGCCACTTGTGGTTTTCCAGCCAAATATTAAGAAATCAAACTATCACGTTTGAATTCCATCACGAATAACTTTTTTTCTTTTTTCGCTTGTAAACAATATAATGAGCTGTCACTGAAACAATTTTAACAGCTGTCGGACCAGTGGCTTGGAAATGGCAGCAGTCTGAATTTGGTTGCAGTTTTTTTTTTCAAAAAATACAACTTTTGCAGTCTGAAAATAATGCGGACACCTAGAAACTGTAGGGTCGAGGAACAGTCTAATGTAGAAACCAGCAAAACGCACTAACTTTGCTCAGATCGGATCCTGAAATGTCGATACATGGCATGATCTTTGCTCAATAACTTAAACTTTAACACAACTTTTACAGAAGGCCGGACAATTAAGAAATATATTAATTTAAAAAGAATAATTAATTAATTATTATAAATTATTACGATTAAAAACCAAACGAGAGATCATGAAATACAATTCTAATTCTCTATTTATTTACGTTTTGGTTATTCCTGTATTGTTGATTAATTTACTTGAGAACAAAACACTGCAGCACTGAACATAAGAAATCCATAATCCAGAAATCCATAAAAATTAAAATTTTCCAAAAAAAAAAAAAAAATGCAACCCTTGGAAATAAATTTGTCGTAATTTTGGGGGAATTCCTTTTCTTTTTGGTAGTTTCTCATTTTCTCAACCCTAGGCTTTAGATAATGTCAAAGAGACCAAAATCAACATAAATATTTGACATTTACCGCTACATTTTGACGTTTGTTCGAAGAATTCCCTCTAACATTACATATTTGCTACAAAAACACCCCATTTGCTACTAAAATAATACAACATAAACTAATTACTACCGATTTAAGCAACACTGTAGAAAAAGGCAATCAACGAGTAGTCGACAACAATTTTACCGACAAACAACCAACAAAATTCTCTGAGCAAAAACTCTCGTTTCCCCCAAATAATTGTATGTGTTCGCTACTTGTCGTGTACGTACGTACGTGTATGTGTATATGTGTGCGTGTTAACAAAACCGAAAAAAGGCGAGTTGTGCAGTAGCAGCAAAAAGTCGTGTTGGTTAAATTATTATTAAAATATTGCTGAAAATAAATCAATTTATGAAGAAATTTTCACAAATAATTGAACGAAATCAATTTCCTAAGCGTTTTCAAACGTGTGCGTGTGTTATTTACTTATAATTCAGCTTGAAAATCGTGTGAAAAAGTCTCCAACAGAGTTTATGGTGGTGAGATGATGATCAGAAAAGAAGAATGTTGCAAAGTAATTTTTTGCGCAAGAATAAAAGATGAAAATTATTTTTTGAGTCGTCCAGAAAGTTCAAAACGGTTTTATATTGTTGGATAAGAAACATAATTAAAAGAATGCTAAAGTGTTTTTTAAAATGTAAAGACAATTGAAAAGCTGTGAAAATATTCTCATAAGTTTTTTTTTTTCGTTTCGAAAATTGTTCAAACCAAAAAACAAAAGTTGGAAATTTCTTTTTTTCTTTTTGTTCCACAATTTTTCGTTCGTTGACTTTTCAACGAGTAGAGGAGTGAATAGGAAAAAACCTAACAAACAAAAAAACTTACAATAAAGAGGAGGAGATAGCAGCAAACAACCAGCGCAGCGCATCCCTTCAAGCCGCCGCAACACCCATTCACTAAACAACTGCTTGAAGCTAATGTGAAAAAAGAAAAAAGTATCAAATTGAGGGGGGAAATACTGCAAGAAAGGAACACACGTCCTTACAACAAATGTGTGTGTGTGTTTCGAAACGAAAAAGGTGTAATATTTTGGCCCAAAAAGGGATCAACAGAATGCATTTTTATAGCTCGCATTATTTGGGTTTGCTGTCGTGTGAAAGGGATATTTTCAACTACAACTAAATTGAATTTATAAAGAATTTTCCCTTTGAATTTAAGGCTTAAGTGAACATTAATTTTAATATCTCTTTTTCCTTTTTTATGTTCGATTTTCCTTGTTTTTTGTTTTCATTCATCAGTCGTCGTTTATTTTGCATTTAATGTTGTATACATGTTATGTTTAGTGCGTTATGAATATAGCCATCTCTTTCTAGCCAGTGCATTTTCTAATGCAGTTGGAACGCGTTTCGTTGGAGGGTTTTACTGTTATGTGCAAAACACAAAAGAATTGGGAAAAACAGTGTTGCCAAATGATTCAAACAATTTGGGGGATATTTAATAGAAATTGATGGAAAGCCATGTTATACGTCCAATCGGAATTTGTCATGTCGGATGATAAATGGCGATCATAACAAAATAGTCATTAATATATTTGGATTTTTCATTGATGTATGGATATATATATTTAATTTTATTACATTAGAGGAGTAAGCTACCATTTTGGCGGAGCTTAAAAACTTTCTACAACACGGCGCAATAATAAGATGTTATACTTAAAATTTCACTAAATCTCAATGTTTGTTGTTACTTTTTTAGCAGTAGTACATGCAGAAGTTTGGATTCTGCTAATCTAGTTCGAGCTCCAGGTTTAAAAATTCGGCTTCCTTGATGGACTGTAACCAGAGGTCTTCTGGAGTGAGTTGGTAGGTTTGACGGTGCAATTAAATTAAGTAGGTGCAGCGTATTGTTCGGCCTGCCATAGTTTGTTGTTTTGGAGTCGATTTGGCATTGTGCCGCATTTAAATAAATACGATTTGTTAATCTTTTATCCTTTAATTTCAATTACAGTAATGTATTTTGACAGCTAGTCTAATAATCAGTTGTGACAAAGTTACCTTTTAATTGTATCATACCATTCACCGACCTTGATGTAATTTAAACAAATTTTTGCAACGACACAATAAAAAGTGGTTTCGCCAGATTCTGTAAACCAGACGAAATGTCAACATTTGTTTTGTTTGCACCATGGGCAAAGGTGATGCATTCTACCGATATTCAGCTGTTATATTTATTAAGCCATAGCTGAACTCTAAAAAAAGAACATAATTTAAGAGGAGAATTAAACTAGCTATCTAATATGGTTCCTTGGATTTTGGGATAGTTTGTAGTAGTCGAAACCTGTACGTTAATCAGGAATACTCCTCATCTCAAAAAATTCGATGAGATGTGGAAAGTTTTCTGTCGCCATTAAAAATGCATGTCTGTCCAAGTATGCATCTGTCAACGTTCATGCGATCCGAAGATCACAGTTGTGAATCACTTTCAGGTTAAGCCAAACTTAAGACACTCAAATCAGAAAACCAACCTTTCGCTTAACACAGAAACCAATGCCAAATAACTTAGGATGTTGGACAGTCGAACTGGTAACACCTTCAGAAAAAAAATTCCGTTAAAAAATCTGTTAAGATTCTATACGACGATGTGGATCTGCATAGGTAACATTTGTCACAAGGCATTAGCTGAAATCATGAATAAAATGAATAGCTGAAAAATGAATAATTTAGCTGAAAGCATTAAAATACCGAATATCAGGTGATGCCGTCCGTTATATGGGGGCTATACGAAAGCGTGGATGTAGTATCCATTACGAACTTCAAATACCAAATTTGAAACAATTTCGGTGAAAATTGTCGCTAAAATCATCAAAATATCGAATATCGGGACGTACCGTTATATAGGGGCTATACGAAGACGTGGACCTGCACAGACAATATTCTGTCATAGGCTGTAGTATCCATTAGGAAATTCAAAAACCAAATTTAAAACAATTCCGGTGAATAGTGTCGCTAAAGTCATCAAAATACCAAATATGAGCCATTACGAACTTCAAATACCAAATTGAAACATTTCCGGTAAATTATGTCGCTGAAATTATCAAAATACCGAATATCGGGTGGTGCCGTTATGTGGGGGATATACGGACCTGCACAGACAATTTTCTGTCATAGGCCGTAGTAACCATTACGAACTTCAAATACCAAATTTGAAACAATTCCGGTGAATACTGTCGCTAATGTCATCAAAATACCAAATATCGGGAGGTACCGTTATATGAGGGCTATACGAAGGCGTGTCCCTGCACGGACAATTTTCTGTCATAGGTTATAGTATCCATTACAAACTTCAAATACCAAATCTGAAACATTTCCGGTAAATAATGTCGCTTAAATCACAGAAATACCGAATATTGGGAGGTACCATTATATGGGGGCTATACCAAAACTTGGAACTACTTGACCCATTTTCAATACCAAATGTCCTGCAGACATAATATACATTTGAGTACAATTTTATCAACCTACTTCATTTTTTCGGAAGCTAGAGTAATTTCTAAAGACGGACATGGCTAGATCCACGTAGAATGTTATGCTGATCAAGAATATATATACCCTCTGGGGTCTAAAATGTATATTTCGAGGTGTTACAAACGGAATGACAAACTTAGTATACCCTCCATACTATGGAGGAGGGTATAAAATCTCTCAAAATTGCATTATGAATATTTGCAAGTGTTTTCGGTTCGTCCTAATCTGATCTTTTTCAAATGAGGTTTAAAGAATCACATGAAGATCACATCTCAGCTTAAGAGTAATTCCTGGAAGTTTTTTCGTAAGAAGTGCACATTATCTAACTGGAACAACAACAACATTTAACTCGGTTAGACCTTCATGTATCGGTACAATTCAAATTGCCGTATTTTTTAAATTTAAAGATCTCCTCATTGTAAAGAGTACCATTTCTAACTTTTTCTTTTCCCATTTTTTTCAGGATAAACAGAAGACTGAAGTTTAATTAATAAACTTACATTAACGGAATATAACTACAAATAAAATCCTAAGTAAATCAAACTATTATTTACAACATTAGAAGTCACCCATATATAGGAAAAACATCCATTTGCGAGATAGCCAAGAACAATATCGGCGACATTCAACAACAGTCAGACTAAGTAGGAAAGAAAAACCAGAAAGAAAGGAACATTAACTCGAAACTCTCTCACAACCAAAATAAACTGAAAAAGTATTCACGAAAGGGGAAACAAGCCTAAACAACAACAACAAACAAAAAACAACAACCTGCCAAACATTTTTTTTTCATTTGGAACAAAAACAAAATTGAAACCAAAAACTCATTACTTCTTTGTTTTCCGTTTTCCGGCATATATAGAACGCTCTAATCACAACAACAACTGCAATTACTATTAAAAAGAAAAAAAAAGAAACCAACAACAACAACACACACACAATCGCAAAACAACAAAAGAAAATCCTATTGTTTTTGCATAAACAATACCAAGAGATATAAGTGGAGCAACAACCACATAAACGGAGGAAGAATATATCCATCCCAACAACAACTGCAACAAACCTCTTCTGCCCAACAACAATTGTGCAATTTCATAATTGTTGATTGAGAAGATTTCTAAAGCCAGCACTCTTGTAGGTGGAAAGAGAGGGGGAGAAATAGAGATCAAATTGAAATCTGCAACAAAAGCCAACTTGAATCCTATTTTCAATTTTCAACAGTGAAAGGCATATTGGTCTTTGGTTCTTTTGGAAAAAATAGAAAACAAAAAACCAAAAACTAGGCTTTTACAACAAACACCCCCAAAAACGAGCAAACCAACACCAACCAGAGCAGCAGTAGCAGCCCGCCAAACAGCTAGCCAGCCAGCCAACCAGCCAGCAGCCCCCCTAAATAAACAGATCCGAAGAAGAGAGGTGCTTGGTGCACAAGGGGCAAGTTAACGCTAATGAGGATCTATTGGCAGCATGAGTACACTGGGGGGAAGTAGGGGAGAGCGAAATGCCAAGCCCAAGTTCTCAGCACTCGATATAAATCGAATGTACAAAAATAGTCGTGTAAGTATTGTATATTTGTATTGCATTAATTCATCATTGTCATCTGCCATAATGGAAGGAAGTGAATGCGAGCAATCTAAATCGCTAAATCGCATTTTTATTTTGTGTTTTAATAATTGCTGTTAATTTGTGTGTGTTCTGCTGTGTGGTACTAACATCTCTTTTCATTTTTGTTTTTTTTTTTTTTTTTTTTAATAATTTTTAGGGTGAAACGACAGAGCCTTCAGCACAAAAAAACCAAGTGCCACGTAAACATGGAATGCAAATTTTGGGCAAAGTGCCGTCCGCTCGGCGACCACCAGCTAATCTACCATCCTTAAAAGCTGAAACAACTAGTTCGCCAACTATTGCTAATAATAATACAACAACAACTGGTCAAGAAGGTAAGTGATGTAAATAAATGGTGGAGGGACGACGATACTAAATATTGTAAGCTTTGTCTAGACGAGGAGGAAGTACAGGATTAGATAAAAAACTGCAACAAAGTCAAACACCATAATTTTTACATTTTTTTTAATTTTATTGATTAAAGGCACAAAATTTCGGAAATAGCATCAAATTTTACAATAAGTTTAGATTTGTTCGAATTGATCACCTTTGGCACGAATTATGGCCTTTAGACGAGGAGGAAGTACAGGATGAGATAAAAAACTGCAACAAAGTCAAACGCCATAATTTTTACATTTTTTTAAATTTTATTGAATGAAAGCAAAAAAAATCGGAAATAGCATCAAATTTTTGAATAAGTTTAGATTTGTTCGAATTGGTCACCTTTGGCACGAATTATGGCCTTGCGGCAAAGAAACCGTTACACGCTGCCCGAATGTTGCTCTGCGGTATTTTGGCCCATTTCCGGCGAGGTGCTTGCTTGAGGTCATCGACACTTTGGTATCTTTTAGTGCCAAGCTTGCTTTATAAAATACTCCAGATACAATGGATTGGAACCCGGAAATTTTGGTGGCCATTGTGCGCTGGAAATGAAGCGAGGAACCTCATTTTGTAATCACGCTTGAATTCCATCACGAATAATTTTTTTGGACATCCTCACCAAAATGCTTTTGTACGCTTGTAAACAATATAATGAGCTGTCACTGGAATAATTTTAACAGCTGTCGGACGAGTGGCTTAGAAATTACAGCAGTCTGACGTTGGTTGCAGTTTTTCATCTTTTTATACCCTCCACCATACTTTGTCATTCCGTTTGTAACTCCTCGAAATACTCATGCCAGACCCAATAAAGTATATATATATTATTGATCAGCGTAAAATTCTAAGTCGATTTAGCCTTGTCCGTCTGTCTATCTGTCTGTCCGTCTGCCTGTTGTAATCACGCTATCTTTCGAACGAATTGAGATAGAAGGCTAAAATTTTGCACACGTGATTATTTTCCCCAGTAGACAGGTTAAGTTCGTAAATGGGCCATGTAGGTCGATGTTTTCATAAAGCCCCCATATAACGGTACCTTCCGATATTCGGTATTATGATGATTTTAGCGACATTATTCACCGGAATTGTTTCAAATTTGGTATTTGAAGTTCGAAATGGATACTACAGCCTATGACAGGAAATTGTCTGTGCAGGTCCACGTCTTCGTATAGCCCCCATATAACGGTACCTTCCGATGTTCGATATTTTGATGATTTTAGCGACATTATTCAACGAAATTGTTTCAAATTACGTATTTAGAGTTCGTAACGGCAACTACAGTCCGTGACAGAAAATTGCCTATGCAGGTCCAGGTCTTCGTATAGGCCCATTTATCAGTACCTCTCTATATTCGCTATTTTGACGAGTTTAGGTACAATACCCACCGAAATTGTTTGAGATGTCGTATTTGAAGTTCGTAATGGATGCTGTAGCCTGTGACAGAAAATTGTCTATGTTGGTCTAGGTCTTCGCACAGCTACGATAAAACGGTACCTCCCTCTATACGATATTTTGTTGATTTTAGCTACATTATTCGCCGTTTATTTCAAGTTTCAAATTTGAATATGGTAATGGCTTATGACAAACAATGTCTATGTAGTTCCACGTCGTATAGACCCCAATATAACTGCTATATTCGGTATTTTTAAAATTTTAGCATAATTTTTTTAAGGATTTTATTTTTTTAAAATTTCCAAATTCGTTACTGGTGGAGGGTATTCAAAGTTCGGCCCGGCCGAATTTATTGCTTTTTAACTTGTTCATATTTGGCATGGAAAGAGATATTTACATGTTTGAAAAGAGGCGTATAGGGTCTATATTTCATAGATGCTTCGAATAGGACCCATATTTTGGATTTAGTGCTATTTCTGGAGTTATGCAAGTTTTTTGTTTGAGTCCTTTTAAAAACAGGAACTTTGGCGGCCTTTGATTGGTCAATTTTGTAATATCCTTCTTCATATAAAAAAATAGATAAATAAAACCTTCCCAATTTTCCTTGTAAATTATTTCCTCAGTGTCGGAATAAAAAAGCCTCCATAAAATCAAGCATAAAATTCTATATCTATATTAAGTAAATAACACAAACTGGTTCTGCAAATTATAAATATCATAGATTATTCTTCATTTCCCTCCAATCTATATGTTTTTCTCAAATTTTAGGAGGCGTACAAACACCAACGTCCGGCCCTACAAATAACCCATTGAAAAGTACCACAGCAACAAAGAGCAGCAGCGGCAGCAACATCAATAGTAACATTACAAACAACAACAGTAGTAACAGCCACCACAGCAGCAGCAACAACAGCAGAGACAGCGGCAACAATAACAACAACCCCATTGGCAATAACAATAGCGGCAACAGCAGCGGCGGTACTGTTATCGGCGGTGTTGGGAGTAAATTAATTCTCAACTCTTCAACATCTGTTGGCAATAAGAGTGGCGGCGGCGGAGGAGGAGGAGGTAGCGGCAGTCAATCTCATCACCACCACAGTCAACAAAAACCAATAACATGGTCTGCTGTAACGACAGGCAACGACAACCAACGAGGTGGCAAACCGACAGCCACAGTACCACCACTCTACCAGAGTCCACAGTTTCAGCACGAATTTCCGACTTTGGATGGCACAGTTGGCGGCGCCGGAAGCGGTGGCAATGTGAATGCGAATCGCAGAAGTGGAGGCGGCGGCGAACGAGAACGAGATCGTGGCGAAAAGGAGTATCATCATCAACATCAGCAGCAACAACAACAACAGCACCACCATCATCATTCGAACTCGAATCATCAGAATTATCATCATCATCAGCGTGGCAATGGTGGTGGCGATTATCATCATGGCGAACGTGGCGGCGGAGATCGAGAACGTGGCAGCGGCGGTCGGCATCACCATCAACGCAACGATCCACACAATTACAGAGATGGCAACGAAGGCGGCGGAGACGGTGGTGGTCGTGGTGGCAGTGGAAACGGCGATATATCTCGCGAAATGAACGAAGTCAGTCTGAGACCACAAACAAATACTGCCGCCTGGCTGGAGCAACAGGAAAAGAATGCCAAGGGTGCGGCAGCCGACAGCCAATCGAACCATCAGGGCCAGGGCCCCCAGACTAGTTCGGTTGCAAATCCAAGCGCTGCAGTCCCACTACCAATTTTGTCACTAATGCCGTCGTTCATGCAGCGCGGTGTGCCCCTGCCAGCCAACAGTGGGGGAGGGGTAGGAGGAGTTGGTGGCGGCATTACATCAAGCTCCAGTGGACGTTCGCAGACTCCACCCAACTATCAAAACGGACTAACAAAGGACTCGTCATCGTCATCAGTGAACATAAGGCCTCAACCTCGCGGAAATGCACAAGATTATCATCGCTCGAATTCGGCTGGCGTCAGTAGCAGTTTCCGCCAAGCAACTGCTCTACCCAAACGTCCACCTTTACTAAATACTCCACCGCCCACAAATGGTGGAGGTGGTGGTGGTGTTGGTGGTAATGGAAGCGGCGTTGGTGGCAATAATGGTCATCGCAAAGACAAGGAATACATTGTTGAACCGGAAGTGGCCCAAATGCAACGACCCATTATACGCGAAGAGGACTTGGAACGACTAAATGCAATTGCCAACGATGACAGCTGGACAAAACAGGAGGATATCGATTACACCAAGAAACTGACCTTCTCGGACGATGAGTCTCCGGAGGATACCCCGACCCAGGAACGTGAACGACCAGTATTCAATAAGAACAGTGGCAATCTCAATGACCAACGTAAAAACTCCAATGCCAGTGGTTCATCGTCGACAGCTGGTGGTGGTAGTTGGCAAAGAAAGGATCGAGACAGTTCGGAACGGGACAAGTCATCTGCGGGTGTTGGTGGAGGAGGGGGTGATAATGTTGAAGATACCCGACACCAAAACGGTCATCGTCCCGGTGTTGGTACTGGCGGCATTACCATTGATGCTAGCGTGTATGAGAGATTAAAGCAACGTAAGGAGGAGGAAGAACGTCGTGACATGGAACGTAAATTGGCAGCAGCTAGAAAGAAACAGGAGTTGGAAATGAAAATCAATAGCAAAAAATCTGCCACAGGTGGTGGAGATTCCAGCTATGATCAACAACCGGCGGGAGGAAGTGGTATGTCGACCTCATCTACTGCCGGTTCAGTTGATGAAAATACTACCCGTCGCAGTGGTGGAAGTTATGAACGTTCTAGCACAGCAGAACGGGGAGAACGGGGAGAACGTGGCGGTGGAAGTCGTGCAGGTGGTTATGACTCCCGAGATGTGCGATCAGCTACAGACTATTCTCGCGGCAGTGGTTCTGGTAATATATCCACCATGAATGCCACCAACTCAGGATCCATTGGAGGAGTTGGCTCGGGTGGCTCCAACGGACCACCTGGGTCAAAAACTGTATTCTCGGCCCATTTCCAATCTAATTTACCACCACGTTTTCTGCGCCAACAACAGGCAGGTGGTACTAGTAGCAGTAGTAGCTTGGGTCCCGGTCGTTCTGGACCCAATAGCAACAGTGGTAGCGGCGGAGGCTTGGAAAAATCGTCATCTTCCTCAATGAACTATGAAAATACGCGCTACATGCAAAAGGGCGGATCATCAAGTGGTGGTCCCCAGCGTAGTACAGGAGGTTCAGGACCACGTGGCGAGTATCGTGACAACTATACCAGAAGTGGTGGTTATCGTTCGCGAAACGACAGCGATCGGGATGATGATCGTTATCACAGTCGCGGCGGCGGTGGTGGTGGCAATAGAGGAGATGACTATGGCCGCAACAGCAGCTTAGCTAGCGGACCCAATCAATTGTCCCGCAGTATTTCCGACACATCTCAACGCAAGACAAGTGTTTCATCAAATGACGAGTCGATAAAATTAGGCTACTCGGGAGATTCAACCAATTTCGGAAGTGGCATTGTATCCTCGTGGGCCGAGGAGACCGAAATGGAGTTGAAAAGGCAAAGGGATGAAAGTTTCTCCTCATCACACAGCCATGACTCAATACCCATTAAAATTCTGCAACGGCCCCACACCCAGAAGAGTGTATCAGAGGAAGAAAGTCCTCCACAGCTGCAACACAAACAACATCGCATCAGTGAAAGCAGTGACCAGGCATCGACAAGTTCTTTTGCTCCCACCCAAATTCTGCGTCGTTCCGAATCGATTGAACATCAGAAATTAAGTTCAAATTCGACATCGTCGCTGGGTGGTGTTGGACATTCAGATATGCACGCCTCGAAATTGGCAGAGAGTAAGCAGGCGGAGGAGGAACAGGAGCATAATGCTGCGACCGAATCACCGGTGGTCTCGGATACGCAAAAGCAAAATGACTCAATGAATTCGTTATCTCCTTCGACAACAGCTACGGGTAATGAGTCTGACTCCCATGGTAAACAGCAGCAACAACAAGCAGAGCAGGGAGAACGTAGTGGCTCGTCGGCAGGTGTGACAGCTGCACCACAACCCCAAAGGGAGAAACGACCTAGTCCCAGAAGCGGTGGAGGCAGCAGTTCCGGTCGTGATCGCGACCGCGATAGAGACCGAGATCGTGATCGTGATCGTGAGCGCGACATGCGTGTTTCCCATAGTCGCACTTTCAATGCCAGTGGTAGTTCCTATCGCGGCAATCGCGATAGTGGTTGGAATCAACGAGGTGGAAATTCAAGAGGCGGCCGTTATCAAGGCCCTGAAGACCATTACCTGGATCATGAAGACGACGACATGATGGAGGAGGGTGGCGGTGGTGGTGGATATGGCAGTGGCAGGCGTTCGGAACGCAGCCCTAAAGTACCACGCAAAGATGGTGGCCGTGGAGGAGGTGATCGTGATCGCGACCGAGGCGGTCGTGGTTCTGATCGCGATGATCGTGGATTTGCCCCCAGGGGAGAGCCATCACGGCGAGGTCGTGGTGGTGGCGGTAACATGGGTGACCGTGGTATAGCATCGTTATCGTATCGACGCAGTAACGATGGACGTTCTTCGGCATCGGGTGGACAGCGTCAATATGGTCGCCAGAGTTATCAGGACGATCACAAGGACATGAAACGGACTTCAGAGTCATCGGAGACAAACAACTCGGATTTGGATAAGACCAAACAAAATCAAATGGCTCTAAGTGCAGGTCTATCAAAGGTTGGTAAGGACATAAAGGATGGCGGAGAGCGCAACAACACCAACCAATCCTCTTCGTCAGCGGCGTCCTCCACTGGCAACCAAGTTGCTAACAAGCAGACAACCCCGCCTCAACAGCAACAGAAAAAAACGAGCGAAAGTGAGAAGAAAACATCAGCGTCGTCATCATCGACCACACCATCTAAGCAACAACAGTCTCAGACTAGAAAAGAAAGTGTTTCTAGCAGCAAAACTGACGACGAGATGCGGACAAGCAACACAACTCTTGAACGGGAGAAGAAATCAGCTTCCAAGGAAAAAGACATTCCTGCATCGGGCAGCATTAACGCTTTGCCCTCCAACTCAAACTCTACCAGTACGGCGGCATCCACAAGAAGCACAAATGCAGCAGCATCATCATCTGGTGGAGCGTCTAATGCATCTATGAGCGCGGGATCGCAACAACAAGCCGCTAAGAAACAGGATCTACAAATGACAACACTGCCAACAACTGTTGCTCAACAGGGTTCATCCAGTGGTGGAGCACAAGCTAATAAATCAGCAACCCCCACAGGAGGTAGCCTTCAGCAGCAACAGCATCAATCATCAACCCTAACAAAGACTCCAACTGGATTGGGAAGTCTTAAATCGACTGGATCGTCGGCTAGTATTGCTTCGATTGGATCGACAACCTCGACATCTCAACAAAAGTCCACAACACAAGATTCCAAGAGTGGAAAATCGGATAATGCTCCTCTCAGCAGCAGCAATAATGTTTCGGCTGGACAGAAGCTGGAAAATGAAAAGAATAAGTTGGGCTCTCTGGGATCTCTGAGTAGTTTGGAGGGCAAATCAAATAATTCAACCCTCTTGATAGATGGTGCCCCGGTCAATACTATCATCTTTGAAAATACCCACTACAAACAACAGGTACAGGCTGCCCAAATGAAACGTTCATCGGAATCTTTGGTGGTCACCTCATCGGTGGTATCAAATGTGAATGTTTCGGTGACTGGAGTGGACACACTCTCCACTGCCCTGTCACAGATGTCATTTGGTGGTGGCAATGCCACAAAACCAACGGCTACTGGAAATGGCTCAGCAACTGCAGCGGCAGGTGGTGACTCAAATAATTCTCAGACTGTGCCTGGCGGTCCATCTTCATCCGATTATGACAAGGAAATGAAGCTAGGCTTCTCATTCGGTGATGCGACAGAGTCGTATACGACAGCCACTAAGGGCATGGCCTCCAGTGGTGTTCCTGCAGACAATGAGGCTGTGGTAAAACAGAATAACAGTGCCCAGCAACACCAACAGCAGCAGCAACAACAACAGCAGCAGGCGCAACAAGTTGGCATGCAACAGCAGCAACAAACACCACAACACCAGCCGCCGCAACAACATACTCCCCAACATCAACAACAACAGCAGCAGCAACAACAACAACAATCTCAACAGGCCCAAAATCTTATCTCGGCCGCCGATTTGAATATGAAAATTGCCAGTGTCAAGAAAGTGTGGGAAAGTGTCCAACCCATGACCTCCGATGCGGCCACAGCTGTGCAGCAGCAATTGCAACAGCAGCAGCAACAACAGCAATTGCATCACCAACAACAACAACAGCAGCAACAACAACAAATGGAACCAGTCGATACCAGTGGTCATATGACAGCGGCATCTTTTGTTGCCGCCGTTGCAGCCTCCCAACAACAACAGCAGCAACAACATTTGCCACATTATGCCGTGGCCGCAGTACACATGCAACATCATGCCCTGTCATCTCCCGGTGCGGGAGTGCCCTCGGCATTTGGTACCCATGCTTCACCCTTTGATACAGCTGCTCAGCTAGAACAGCAGTTCGGACCCGCAGCAGCAGCTGCTGGGATTGTGGTTGGAGCCGGCGATGATAACTCCGTTGTGGGTGGCTATCCAAGTCCCCAACAGCAACAACAGGCAGCGGCGGCGGTGGTCCAACAGCAGCAACAACAACAGATGAAACACTCATCGGAAGTTGTGAAGCAACAGCAGCAACAACAGGTGTCGGCAGCGGCCAAACAAATGCAACAACATCATTCGTCATCGATGGGTATGTCGCCGCCACCCAATATGCAGCAGCAGCAACAACAGCAACACCAGCAGCAGCAACAACAACAGCAACAGTCGGCGGCTCAACAACAAATGCACGCTCCACAACCCTTCTATCAGGCCTCACCGCAATTCACAGGCATCTCCACCATACCATCTCCACCGGCGGCAGCCGTCGTCTTCAATTCATCTCAGATGCCCCCGCCACCATCACAAGGTGGCCTCTATGCACCATTCCATTCTATAGATCATTCGAACCGTTCACAATTTTCGGCTGCTGCAGCTCACAGTTTTCCCGGACACTATGGAGCGGCGGCAGCAGCCGGTGGCCCTTTTAATGCCTATCCCATGCAAACACCGCCAAACATGGGCACCGCACCCACACCGGAAATATATTCAAACCTAACATCGCAATTCCGCATGGGCGGAGGCCCTTCACCATTCGGTAATCCCAATTCTCAGCAATTGAACAATCCCAATGCGGCGGTAACAATTATTTCATCAAATTCCAACTCGTTAATGTCAGCGGTGGGCTCGGTTAAACCACCACCCACCTCTCAACAATTGGGTACCATCGGTTCGAAGGCTGGTGGTGGCGGTGGTCCTTTTGCAGCAGCTCAACAGTACATGAATCTTTATGCCACCGGTCCACCACAACATCAAGGTGGTCCTCCCGGTCCACCACCCGGACATCAGCTACAATCGAACAGTTACTATTCGAATTCTGCCGGTGGTCCCAGTGGTCCAGCTGCATTCTATGGTGGTCCACCACCCCAAGGTGCCGGAGCAGCTGCCCAGAACTATGGCCTAGCGGCAGCTGCTGCCAGCTTATATGGACATGCCGGACATCAAGGTGGTCCACCGGGTTCGAATGGACCACCCGGACCTCCACAGGGTCCACCTGGTCCACAATCTCAACATACAATGGGTAATTTCAATACACCATTTATGAACTCACAACTGCTAACGGCAGCGACAATAAATCAGTATCGTGGTGGACCCACGCCCCAACAAGCGGCGGCAGCGGCTTATATCAAGTCGAGTCAACAGCAAGCACATATGCAAGATTCGGTAAGTTGTGATTGGTGAGATGCCTAATGATTTGTTTTTAAAAATGTATTCGTTTTTTTTTTCAAATAGATGGGTCGCCAGCTAAAAAGCCCTTTGGGAGCCGATGGCAGTTTGAACCTAGTTAAACATGCTCAATCACAGCCCAGTCCACCACATCTGAAGAATTATGGAAGTGTAAGTAGCACAAAAATAAGTATTTGAGATGAAGTATAATAAAATTTCAAGTGTCATCTACAGAAGGAAGAACTTTAAAAACGTTCGGATCTTCTAGGATGGAAGATATTTTATGATGAGTTTCCCTAAGGAATTCTCCCACATAAAACGACTTTTTAAAGGGTTGCAAATATCTAATGGCGAACTTTCGAAATTCTTGAAGAATCGAGCTGAAGAAACTGCGCCACATAAATTGTCCTTAGGATAAAGACTTGTTAGAATTAACAAATGCAAAGGCCATGAGGGCTTTGTAGCCAGAAAGGGCTACCCTTAAAGGTACTGGGAGCAGTACGTTATCTCAAGGTTATAAGCGGCCTTCTCGTCCGGGGGGTGTTGACCAAATTGCCTTTGGGGCATTACAATCCCTCTCATGCATTCACTTTTGTTGGACCTTTCCGGAGATTATTTCTCCATCACTCAAAACATTATCTCAAGGTTATAAGCGACCTTGTTCTCGTCCGAGGGGTGTTGGCAAATTGCTTTTGGGACATTGCAATCCCTCTCGTTTAATCAGTTTTGTTGGACCTCTCCGGAGTTTTGTTTCTCCATCAATCAAAAGAAGTAGTAACGGTTGCTTCACCGAATGACATATAACCGAGTCGAGTTCATTGCCAAATATGCATGAAATCCGATAAAAATCCTCAAGTCTTTAGCCTTCATCTCCTTTCCCAAAAGTGACTCCATTGTGCATTTCGAAATCTCTCAAACATTTTGTTAATCTTTTAAATTTCTTTCTATACCTTTTCAGTGGGATCAAGTTATGCAACAACAAGCAGCCGCTCAACAACAATCTCAACAAGCTGCCGTTCAACAGAGACTAGCAAGTGGTGGTCCCGGAGCCAACAATCAAAATATGAATCCTAATAATCGTGGCGGCGGTGCCGTAGGTGGACCTCCGCCCGGTGCGCAAGGTTCACAGCCAGGACGTTATCCCACACCAATACAGAGACCCACTAATTATCCCCAGCATCCGCAAGGACCACAGAGTCAACAGCAACAAGTACAGCAGCAGCAACAGCAAGTCCAACAACAGCAACAAGTTCAAAGAGGTCAACAGCCACAGAATCTGCGGCAGGGTGGAGGCGGCGGCGGTAATAATGGTGGTGGTGGTGGCCCACAAGGTGGCCCTGGTGGTCCCCAAGTTGGCGCCCAAGTTGGAGGTGGTGCTCCTGGCAATGGAGGTGGCCCTGGTGGTCCCGGTGGCAATAATCAAGGAGGTGGCGGCAACAATAATCCACAAGCTGCCGGTCAACCTCAGCAAATGAATAAACCCTATTATGCGAACAATGCGGCCAATGCTGGCCCAAATCGAGGTAATTAAAAATTACTCAGATTATTTCCCCCCAAACTATCCATGATCCTCACAAATCATCCCAGCAAAACCACCACCCATCCAACATAAAAACACAAACGCACCTATGAAACATGGCTTAATTCCCATTGACTATCCATTCTTCAACCACAACATTCTCACCGCTGCTCCCAACACTACTACTTACTACATAAGTTAGCAAGACGACAAAACGACACCACACTCCATACCCCCGCCTCCACTACTCCCCACACGCATACATATTTTTTTTTGTTTGATTTGAAATTGTTCATTAATTTAATGTTTTACAAACAAAAAGAACTAAACAAAAGAAAAGAAAACAAAACAAAAATCAACAAAACTTTAATTTACTTACTTAATCATAATAATAATGCAATAATTGCACATTATACTTTTTTTTAATTTATATATTTAAAATGTTTTTTTGAAAGAAGAATCTACTCTTTAAAATTAGGAAGAATAAAAACGAAACAAAACAGAGAAAACAAAACAAAAACAAAGTAATCTTATTTGCTAAAGAAATATTAAATATATTATTATAACTATTATTAACTTAAACAACCACAACAAAATATATTACAACATCAACAAAAAAATATGCTAAAATTTGAATAAATTTATATATTTATATGCGAAAAGCACAAAACAATACCAACCATTTTTTTATTTCTTCATTTTTCTTTAATTTGTTTATTATTGGTTATTTTGTGTGTTTAATAGTGTATTGCTGCTTGCCTTTTGCGTTTATATTTAATTCCTATTCACATATGCCTGCAGTGAAAATATTTGTTCTGCTTTTGTATTGCACATGTTCATTGTTAGTCTAATACTCGCCAACCAATTTCTGTTCTATTTCACTTTTGTTAGACACCTGGAATTAGGCCATAGCTGTTGATATATATGTTCGGGGAAAAATTGCAACACTTATAATAGTTTCTAAAATGTTATACATTATTTTAAATCCAGTTTATCCTCGGCCATCATTGTAACAACAATATACAGGGTGAGATAAAAACAAACTGCAACAAAGTCAAACGCCATAATTTTTACATTTTTCTTTTAATTTTATTGAATGAAACCAAAAAATTTCGGAAATAGAATAAAATTTTTGGAATTTATTTAGATTTGTCCGAATTGGTATGAATTATGGCCTTCAAACCTTCAAAGAAACCATCACACTCTGCCCAAATGTTGCTCTGCGGTATTTTGGCCCATTCCCGGCGAAGCGCTTGCTCGACACTTAGTTCTCTTTCACTTTTGTCAGACACCTGGGAATAAGGCCATAGCTCTCGATATATATGTTGAAATCGGGGGGAAAATTTCAGAACTTATAATGGTTTCTAAAATTTTATACATTATTTTAAATCCAGTATATCCTCGGCTATCATTGGTTGCTTTTGTAATAACATTATATGTTGTACGCCATAATTTTTAAATTTTTTTAAATTTTATTGAATGAAAGCAAAAAATGTCGGAAATAGCATCAAATTTTAGAATAAGTTTAGATTTGTTCGAATTGGTCACCTTTGGCACGAATTATGGCCTTCAAACCGCCAATGAAACCACTGCCCGAATGTTGCTCTGCGGTATTTTGGCCCATTCCCGGTGAAGCGCTTGCTTGAGGTGATCGACACTTTGGTATTTTTTACTGCCAATCTTGCTTTCCAAAATACTCCAGACACAATAGTCCAACGGATTGGTATCCGGAGATTTTGGTGGCCATTGTGCGCCGGAAATGAAGCGAGGAACCTCAGCGCGTGCTGAGTCCGATCGTGCGGAATTCTGTTGGGATGTCCAAGTCTGCGGCCAAAATGTTTGCCTGTCCAAGGCTTTAATGCACCCTCCAGAATATTTTCGCGATAATATTCGGCATTTATTCTGATGCCACGCTCGATTAATACGAGCGGAGAGCAACCATCGGCTGTTATGGCGGCCCACACCATCACCATGGCTAGCGCTTGAGTTCTGGTGGCCAACCGAAGGTGCACATATTCAACTAACCTCTTTGACACGTTCAAACACGATCATTTTGGTCCTCATGGCGCTAGCGACGGCGGCACTTGTGCTATGGACAGTGAGACCTTCTTGACCCTTTATAACGCAATAGCTCGGTCTGTGGGTAGCTATGATGCCCCAGTGTGGTCTGCTAATACAGGGGAATATCCAGACCTGCCTGAATGTTGACCTGAGACCTGCGACAGGGTGCCTCCTCGTGACACCAGTGGACCATTTGCATGAGAAGGCGAAGGTTCTTCCCGTACGTTGGCATGGCTATACAAGGTGAGATGAAAAAACTGCAACCAACTTCAGACTGCTGTCATTTCTAAGCCACTCGTCCGACAGCTGTTTACAAGCGTACAAAAGCATTTTGGTTAGAATTTTCCAGAAAAAAATTTATTCGTGATGGAATTCAAGCGTGATCATGTGATTTCTTTATATTTGCCTGAAAACCCACAAGTGGCTATCGTTAGAGCACTCCATCTTTAAATGTGAAGAAGTCTTTTGTGTCTCGTAGCATCGCTCGTTACCGACGTCAAGCAAGTGGACGGAAGAAAACAGCAACATCAGCAGAAATGCTTCGAAAAGTAAAGAAGCGACTTGATCGAGACTCGCGTCGCAGTGGCCGAAAAATCTCTCGTGAGCTGAACATATGGCAATATTCCATTCGGCAAATATTGAAAAATGAGCTGGGGTAAAGCTATTGCAATTCAAGAAAGTGCAAGAACTTACACCACAACAGAAAGAAAATAGATTCAAAAGAGCTAAAGAGTTGCTTCCGAAAGTAGCTTGGCCGAAAGTGGTGAACTGCCGAATTTGGTTTTCTCCGATGAGAAAACATTCGTTGTCCAGCAGTTTGTAATGTTTCTACTTTTGCGTGGACGACTCGGCCTGCACATTCAGCTGTGATCTCATCTCCACTGACCATGTGGTAAAAAGTATGGCCGTGACTTAGTGGCAGAATATTTTCATATCCCTCGCTTGGAAGCTCCGCAAGACAGGTGTTCATTCTTAAATATATGTCCTCAACAACAGGCCCTGACGCCATGATCGTGCAATTATCTGCATACGTTAGATCCCTATGCCGTCTGGGGAAAGGGGAGGAATTCCGGTAGGGTAGTGGTTAAATAGATCCGGAGATATCACCCCATCTTGGGCACTCCCCGTTTCCATTTATAACACGGCTTGTTCTGGTTTAATCCTCGACTGATACATATGGTAATGATGCGCAATGCTGCTGTGGTACTATGTTGGGGATGGAATCCGTATTTATAGATGGAAAGGAGTAAAACCTCAAGAGTCTTTCTATTGGCGAAGTTGGCTTTGTATTATCGCTTTCGCTGGAATCCTCACAGGCTTCAGTAGCGGGACCTTCTTGCTCACTTTCCAGGCTTCAGAAAACATGTGGGTGGTTAACACCAGATAAACAACTAGGTTAAGTTTCTTTCGCACATGAAATCAATCCCACATATTCTTTTAAAATTTGGATTGCTGCACTCTCGCTATGTGGTGTATTGGCCTGGAAATTCAACGGACGGAATTATGTTGAGCATTTGGTTTACGAAAAAAGACCTTGAGTGACAAGATCCATCTTCTGTAGCGAAAATTGTGACACTTTTCTCATACTTTGGAATAGGATCAGTTTTTGATTGATGTCCCATTTGCCTAACAAGAGGTTCTTGAATTTGTGCCGAGACTTTTTTGAGAAATTTGAACTGACAATCAAGCGTAGCAATTCGAGGTTAGAAATGTCCGACTGAACGACTTGGGCTTCTCATTCTCCCATATTGAAACCACCCTCAGGTATTTGGGACTTATTTTTATAAATACTGGTATTCAAAAATCCGCCATGGCCTCCATATCATATGGACAACAGTCTGAAGTTGGTTGCAGTTTTCCCATCTCACCCTGTATATATGTATCAAGTACCTCCCCCACAAAGGCCAACTTTTGAATAATGACAACTCTCATAACGTGATATAAGAGTCCGATTGTATTGAAATTTCTACCAACAGAAGATCTAGTATGAATAACGGGACAACTCCTTCTGGTACCTCCCTTACAACGGGTCAAAGGAGGCGAAAGGAGCATCCGATTACTTTCAAACTTTGTACATCCCAATATTTCTCTCAACCAGAGATCTGATGTGAATATGGAATTTATCGGCACACTTCTTCTCGTACCTCCCCCTGTATATTTGTTTGTTCATCATATCACCCTGTATATTTGTTTTAATTTAATACTTTTTGTTAAGATCCACTCATCCACCTCTCATTAGACCTGCATTTATCCACCTCACCACAACATTTAATTAAAAAATGATATTTTCAATAAAAAAAATTAATTAAAATAATATTTTCTTTGTTTCAGCTAATCACAATTAAACAACATAGACAAAAGGCAAATTTATTAAAAATTTAAAATAAACAAAATAACGAAAGTAAGTTTATAAAAAGGCGCTTTTCTTTGTTTGTTTAGCCAAAAAAAATCCCCCTCTCCACGAACCACACACAGCTAATAGAAAATAATTTATAAAGGAATTAACAAATATGCATTAACAAAAATGAAAAAACAAATTATTTTCTATTACAAAAAAATTAATTCAAAACGAAATAAAGGAACACAAGAAATATGGAATAACTTCAAAAGGAAAAATAAAATTTACCAAGCATGGATGAGTATGGAAAAGAGTATTCAGCCATAAGACTACTTTTAAGAAGAACTACGAGAAAGAAGCGACAAAATTACCCTTAAATAAAAAAGGATAAACTTTTCCAAGGAATATTCTGGACTTTCCCTTTCAGTCCTATGAAATAAATTAAAAAGAAAACAAAAACGCAAAAAAACTACCCCAGCAAAAACCAAGATGTATAATGACAAAAAGAAACACACACACACGTTTGTTAACCGGCGAACAGGATAGAAACACTTATGAAACAAACCAACAACAAGAAGAAAAAGAAAAAAAACTAAAGTTTAAAACAATTTCTTAAACACATTACTTTATTAATTACAAAATAAAAGAAGAAAAAAGAAAATGCAAAAGAGTTCATACAACAACAACAATGAAAAAGCATAGCTGTTACATTTCTTTGGCCAGAAGAAATACAGAAACTCTTTAAAGGAAAACAAAAATGAGAACGACTTAACCGTTAGCTCACTCTCCCCTATACTCTCCCTCATTTTTGGCAACAACCAGAGCTGGAAGATGAGGAGTTATAAAATAAAACAAAAAACATAACCTAATATTTTGAAAATTAAAAGGAAAACAAAATGAAATAAAGAAAAATAATTAACCCAACCGAAGAGTTTTGGGATATATTAAATGAATTCATATTACATACAAACAAAAACAACAACAACAAAATATACATAAAATACAGCATAACATAAATATATAATTTTTTATTCTTAATTATGTTTTTATTTTCAGTTTTTTTTTTATTTTATAAACAAAATAATGGATAATTTTAATGAATATAATATATATTTTTATTAAATTATTATATGAATTTCAAACAAACAAAAAATAAATAAAAAAAGAATTAGCAGCAACAACAAAAAGCAGATAATAATAAAATACAAAAAAAACGTCATTCTATGATTATTATTAATAATTAATGAAGGACACACATACACACTCCCCACATACATACATATAAAAATAAATTCACACACATTTAACAAATAAACTCTCCCCTCATTATCTAACACGAATTATAAGAAATTACAAACAAATAACTATCTTAACAGATTTACACATATACAAAAAATAAATATATATATTTTTAATTTTTTTATTTTTTTCCTAATTATTTTTGTCATTTTATAATCATTATTATTTTTTAAACAACAACAAAAAATAGTTTATATTATTATTACTATATAAAACAAAAATGATGCAAAACCACTTTGAATAACAAAAAAATATTTTTTATTAAAATGAAAAAAAAAACAGAAAAAAAAACAAACAAATACAACAATAAAAAAAGCCCAACATAAAACCGAAAACCGTAGTAGGTCATACAGCAGCCTAATTTTCGAAGTGAGAAGAGAATCATATATAATTAACACAAACAAACAAACAAACAAAAACAACAAAATATCTATTCGAAATTACATTATAAAATTGCATACCAACCAACAAACAAACAAAACAACAACCAACCAACAACTCTTTCTGTAACATGATGTTAAACAACAACAACAAAAAATTAAAAAAAAAATAATAAATACAAAAAAGCATATGATGAAATTATTGCAAACATTTTCCAAATAAAAATATAAAGAAAACAAAAACGAATAAAAAAACTTAAATTGTAAATGTTTTAATTGGGGTGGAAAAAAATGTTGAAAGGTAGGGTTACATAAAGTGGGCATTATTGAAAATTTGTGTTTCTAAGACTATAACTATAACCAGGGCCTCAATTCTTGTTCTATGAAAATATGAAATGAAAACTTTAATAAAGGAAAGGAAATATTTTTCATTTCATATTTCCATAGAACAAGCCCAGCCCCAGATGTATTTCCCTGGAGTCTTTTTACAGGAAAACCATTATTTGGCTAATTAAAGTTTCTGGCGATCACATGTCTCGGAAACCAATGATCGCTCGTATTCATTCGTAAAAAGGAATCTTAACAAGTAAAAAAGCTGTAAGTTCGGCCGGGCCGATCTTTGAATACCTCCCACCATTTGGAACGATTTTGGCAATTTAAAAAAAAAAAAAAACAAAAATAAAATCCTTTAAAAATTCTGTTAAAATCTTAAAAATAACGAATGTAGCCGTTATGTCAGGGTCTATAAGACGACGTGGACCTGTATAGGCAACTTTTCTTATAAACCATTACGATATTCAAATGCGAAACTTGAATAAAAAAAATCGGTGAGTAATGTATCTAAAATCATCAAAATTCCGAATATAGGGAGGTACCGTTATATTGGGGCTATACGAAGACGTGGACCCGCACAGACAATTTTCGGTTTGTAGGCTGTAGTATCCATTACGAACTTCAAACACCAAATTTGAAACAATTCCAGTGAATAATGTCGCTAAAATCAACAAAATACCGAATATCCGGAGGTACCGTTAATGAGGGCTTCTGGCGATCTGGCTGCTCGGAAAATTTTCTGTCTTAGACTGTAGTATACATTAAAAACTTTAAATACCAAATTTGAAATATTTCCGGTGAATAATGTCGCTATTATCGTCAAATTTGAAACAATGCAGGTAAGACACAATAGCCCAACGGATTGGTATTCGATTGGTATTTTATTATAAAATGAATGCCGTTCTCGGAGTCCACCCCATCCATTGCAGCTGAAGAAGGTCAGCTACCTAGACAAACCAGGATAGTTTTGGCGCAATTACGTTCTGGATGGTGTAGTCGTCTCAATTCGTATTGGGCACGAATTGAAGAAGATGTGCCTGACGCCTGCCCGGCGTGCGATACAGGCCCGCACAATACGCTGCACCTCTTTACTTGCACAGCCAAACCTACCCAACTCACTCCAGAAGATCTCTGGCTACAGCCCATTAAAGTAGTCGAATTTCTAAACCTGGAACCAGATTAGCAGAACGCAAACACTTGCATGTACTACGGCTACAACAACAACAATATCGAAACTGGATGGAAGGTCTTTCTTGCCTACTTTCTATGCCTCCCTATCTCAACTTTTTTCTAGGAGGAATCTTTGGGGATCACATTAAGGGACTCTGTAGTTCTGATTCCTAACTGGCAAGTAGGAAACCGTTGGTACTATAGTCTGCTGCCAACTAGAACTTACATGTAATAATCGACTGAGAATGCGTTTCTGTGGAGATCCCCAAAAAATGTAAGTTTAACTCCTTTCCCTTTTTGCTTGTTTCAAATATATGAACAAAAACTTCACTTCAACGGACTAATGCAAATACGTGGTTGAGATGCAGATAGAACTGCATTCTAGCCGTAAAAATTATGACTCCTATCGTACATAAAGGCATAGTTCAAAATCAAATGTACTCATGACTCAACTACTTCTTTGGCATTAAAAAATTGGAACATGTAGTATTTAGGTTGGTTGAGTTGCTCTTACAAACATTGGAAATGCTCGGGAAGTATGGCCAAATTAGATCCTAATACCTCCTTCATGGATAAAACATAACTCTATTATCCGTTAGCAGCCAGTGAACATAACCTCAAATGAGCGTCAAATTATTATATCTAGTGTTTCTAAAGATCAGTAATTTATCTAACAATTATTTAGTTGTTTTACTGTAGATGTTATATCTATTTATTGGCAGTTAAGATCAGGACTTGTAGTTCAATAAGGAATCATATGCAGTCGTAATATAAACATAATATGCATGTATTAACTTATACATGCGATGTGGAAAGTAGATTTTGGGAGAATTTTATTCTCGCTTCAGCATTCATATTTTCCAAAAATTTTCTTGTTTTTATTATTTTTTTATTGTTTGAACTTTTCCCTTTAAGCAGGAGATGAGACTCTGGATGATTGTAGGTACTACAGTAGATTTATTTCAAACGTCCGCAGGCATTTTTACTCACTTCCATATGTAATAAACTGGACCTGGTCCGGCTTATCCAGTCATAATTTCATATTAGTTGAAGTTTTTAACATAACCTTCAAAATAATTATTGTTCGGTCCAACCATTCACTTTTCCCCAAGCACTTGTTGTAATAAAATATTGCAATTTTAAGTTTTTTTGTTGGTTTTATTAACGTCAACGCGCACTCCGAAAATGATCCTCGGTTCACAGAACTCTCAATAAACAGTAAGTAAGATTCTGAATGTGCAAAATCCACGCAAAAATAAATTATTGTTTTAACAAACTACTACTCGTCTTCATCTGAAAAAATGTCAACCAGAGGATGATGATGAAGGGAGGTGTTTCAAAGAAAACACACTCCACATGCTGAAAACTTTATTGAAAAAGTTCACTTCTTCTTGGGTTTCATCATGTTGTAGGCAATGATCAAACCAACAACGGCGTATGTGGCCTTTCCAACCTGGAAATAGCAAACAAAAAATTGCAAATTGATTTCCTTACTTATTTCTGATTGGATAACATATCACAGTCGTGCATGACGACTACTTACATTAGCACGGCCAGCAGTGGTCGAGCCGTTGAAGTATTTGGACAAACCGGTTAATTTCTCTTCGGCCATTGTTTTAGTTTGTTGCTTTTATTGTTCCAAAAAGAAAAGAAAGAATAAAAAATAATTTATTTCGTTAAAGTAAAATTATATAATTTCGCGCAGACTTACTTGTCTCTGGTAAACTTTGACAATACAAGTGTCAAACACAAACCGCAGTCTGGCCTTTGTGTACCGGTAACGGCGTTGCTGATGATAAATGTAACGGCGGGGTTATGCCAACGATTTGGCACAATAAAAGCTTCTGAATTGACGCAATGGCCGGCTATTACATACAGGGTGAGATTAAAAAATTGCAACCAACTTCAGCTTGCTGTCATTTCTAAGTCACTCATCCGACAGCTGTTAAAATTATTTCAGTGACAGCTCATTATATTGTTTACAAGCGTACAAAAACATTTTGGTGAGAATTTTCCAGCAAAAAAGTTATTCGTGATGGAATTCAAGCGTGATAGTGTGATTTCTTTATATTTGGCTGGAAAACCACAAGTGACTATCGGTAGAGCACTCCAACATTTAAATGTGAATAAATCTTTTGTGTCTCGTACCATCGCTCGTTACAGTGATACTGGTAGCGTAGCCTGACGTCAAGGAAGTGGACGGAAGAAAACAGCAACATCAGCAGAAATGGTTCGAAAAGTAAAGAGGCGACTTGATCGAAACCCGCGTCGTAGTGGCCGAAAAATAGCTCGTGAACTGAACATATCGCAATATTCCATTCGGCAAATATTAAAAAATGAGCTCGGGGTAAAACCGTTGAAATTCCAAAATGTGCAAGAAATTACACCGCAACAGACAGAAAATAGACTCAAAAGAGCTAAAGAGTTACTTCCGACAGTGGCTTGGCCGAAAGCGGTGAACTGCCGGATTTGGGTTTCTCCGATGAGAAAACATTCGTTGTCCAGCAGTTTGTAAACAAACAAAATGATCGTGTTTACTTGCCAAAGAGGTCAGCTGAAAATGTGCACCGGTTCGGTTGGCCACCAGAACTCAGGCGCCGGCCATGGTGATGGTGCCATAATAGCCGATGGTCGCTCTCCGCTCGTATTATTCGACCGTGGCATCAGAATAAATGCCGAATATTATCGCGAAAATATTCTAGAGTATTAAAGCCTTGGGCACAAAATGATCGTGTTTACTTGCCAGAGAGGTCAGCTGAAAATGTGCACCTTCGGTTGGCCACCAGAACTTGAAGCCTATAATTCGTGCCAAAGGTGACCAATTCGAACAAATCTAAACTTATTCTAAAATTTGATGCTGTTTCCGACATTTTTTGCGTTCATTTCAATAAAATGTAAAAAAATGTAAAAATTATGGCGTTCAACTTTGATGCAGTTTTTTTATCTCACCCTGTACATTCAGACGAATGATGTGAAATCATTAAAATTTAATAGTTTATGAACGATTCTTCTGCATATTCAATTTAATAATTCAAATTCTGAAAATGAACGCATGGTACAATGAAATAAAGATAACCTCATTTCAAATTAGCATTCCCAGCTCTGTATTTTCTGTAATTTACCTTGTCAAATTTTAAGGCTTAAAAACAGTTCCCATCTCTGATTTTGTGTGAATATAGATTTCGACAATAAGATGTTGTCAAATGTATAAATTTGAAAAAATTGTAAACCTATGCATACTTATGCGCACAAATATAAACATACAAAAATGCAAAAAAAAGTTGTTCTGGCAAGGCATTTATTTCACAACAGCTGGTATTTTTTCCCTTCTTCAAAATAAATTACACCCAAAACTCCATTTTATTTATATCTTTCTTTCATTTTCTCTCTATATTTCTCTCGATCAAATAAACGTATGTTTCCTCACAGTTCGATTAAAGAATTTCGTAGCGAAAATATTTTTCACGAATCTGAACATATGTCAAACATGTTTTCCAATAGCACTATTTGACGCTGTTTGGTGACTGCTTGAACAAACAAAATCTGTCAAATATTTGACTGTAATGTGAACATCGAATCAACTCTGCATGAATTTCACATTTGTTCAGACAAATATGGCTAAACAAATTTCGATCAAATATTTGCCCAGTGTATAGCAACGTATAGCACATGGTAAAAGAATACAGGCAGACGGAACAATAAACTGACTGTCAAACCAATTTTGAAATTAAAAATTTTGAATGAAAAATTATTTAAAATTTTAAATGTTGTTGAAAAATGCATATTATAATAACCTCCGATTGACATTGTATAAAAAAAAATAAAAATCTACTTATTTTTGAAAAAAAAATGCAAATTTTATACATATAAATGTTTGCAAGCTTTGATGCATCTACCTGTATTCTTCTGCCATGGTATAGCATGTTAAAGTAATAATTCAAATTTAATTAGAGAGATTTTGTTGATGTTGGTAATACTGTTTCAGTGTAAACATGGTGTCACAAAATACGGCCAATTGTATTGGTGTAGATACGCCCCACACTTATGGGTAACGCTATTATCGACCATTTTATATCGCTTTCAAGAACATAGCATATTTTTAGGAAGTTTATAGGAAAATTGATGCATATGCTATAATATGACTATACTAGTTGACAATTGTTCGGTTAAATGGCGCTTTGCGACTTTAACTGCAGAAATAAAATAACAAAGTCATCAAGACTTGCAAACTTAAGGCTCTATCGGACGAATTATTTTTACATATGCTGTGTCAAATTTTCCAGAAGTTACACATATCGTCCGATACATGGCCGGCATTTAATAAAATAATATAATTTAATCAAATTTCTTAGATTATTTTATGGTGTAATTAAATCAAGTTAACTTAATTTCAAAACACAACATCCATCTCTGCATTTTTCTGTAAATTACATTGTGAAATTTAACTTCATTGAATAAAGATTCCCACCTCTGTTTAGTGTATAAACAATGGATTTATAAATAAACGTTTTGACAATGCAAGATCTAATTGCCAACATTTTTTGTTTAAATTCAAAATTGCCCTCTTCTACTATAGCAAAAAACGTGGAACAACTGTCAAATATCTTGACAGTAAAATTTCAATTTCAAAAAAATAATAGATAAATAACTAAAAAATGTTCCAGTACCTGCAAGAATCTGGTTCAACCAGACGTGACTTAAGCCATTCAAAAAAGCCTTTATGTACTCTCTCTTATCAAATTTATATAAGTTTAGATTTGTTTGAATTGGTCACCTTTGCCAAGAATTATGGTACGGCCAATAAAACCGTCACACGCTGACCGAATGTTGCTTTGCGGTAATTTGGCCCATTCCCGGCAAAGCGCTTGTTTGAGGTGATCGACACTTTGGTATTTTTTTTTTTTGGTGCCAACCTTGATTTCCAAAACACCCCAGATACAAAAGTCCAACGGATTGGTATTCGGAGATTTTGGTATCCATTGTGCGCTGGAAATGAAGCGAGGAACCTCACTTTGGAATGTCCAAGGCTTTAGAATATTTTCGCGATAATATTCAGCATTTATTCTGATGATCGATTAATGCGAGCGGAGAGCGATCATCGGCTGTTATGGAGGCCTACAAGGCCGGCGCATGAGTTCTGGTGGCCAACCGAAGGTGCAAATTTTCGGCTGACCTTTTTGGCAAGTAAACACGATCATTTTGTTTATTTACAAGCTGCTGGACAACGAATGTTTTCTCATCGGAGAAACCCAAATTCGGCAGTTCACCACTTTCGGCAAAGCGAAGCAACTTTTTGGCTCTTTTGAGTCTATTTTCTTTCTCACATTTAAATGCTGGAGTACTCTAACGATAGCCACTTGCGGTTTTTGTAAGGGACGTTTTATACAAACAGCCAAAAGATTATTAAATAATTTTTATTACATCTATTATCCACAATCCCCTTACAAAGTGGGCAATATAATTTTTTTACTGAAAATAAAATTATTAAAATAAGATACCAAATCTGGATTGGAAATGCTAGCATTATTAAAAGGCACTTAAAATTAAATATTTAATTTAAATCCTCACATTTTTATTTGGACAAAATCAGTCTCAGTTAGCCATTTAAAATAATATATTTCACAATTGAATTTTACCCAATATAAATCTTTTTTGTTTTGATAATCTTATTCTTCTTATTTCTTATACACGTCTTTCACACACTCGGATTTAGGATAACTCCACAATCGGCCAGAGCTTTGCTTCTAAGTTTTATCCGACATTCCGTACACCTTCCATTCTTTGGTGTCTGAAACCAAACTAAATACTCGATTGTCCACTTTATTTCACATTACTATTCAGTTAATTCATAAAAATTTTGAGAGACATTTCACGCCCAAATTCCACAAATGCGTATTTTCTCTATGTCAGTCTATTCTTCTATCAATATAGTTTTTGTTTTGATTCGCATTGACATTTCATTCATAAATTTCATTTTTCTCTTCATTGATATCCCACTTACTATACTCACCTCAGTAGTATAGTAATGGTTTGAGTCTCCACTAGTAATAAAATTACACTACCGATCACAATTTAATTCACTTCTATTAACTAGAAATACACTCAAAACAATTTTCTGATGTGGTTATTCGTAATCTACAGCTTTATTTTCATCAAAATAATACATTTTGTTTCTTTTAAATGTGGTATATACATCGATTAGACCTTATTCGAAGCTGGCAACATTACCAAAAACGATAACTACAAAACTTTATTCTTCTCTTTGTTGACATTTTTCTGCTGCTAACTTAATAGCTTAAGCCTTTCAAGTAAAATAATCTTTCTTTTCTATTAAAATCTTGAACGTGAGCAGACGAAAAATCCTTATAAAAAATCGACATTTATCATTTGCATCCCGTTGTTAAATCAACTTTAAAGTGATAAAATTTTCTTCAAAAAATATATTTCGCGTTGCTCCTACGTGATTTTTGAAAAAAATATTAATTGGCTCTGCGACAACACAACGTGACCTGGCCACTGGAATCAGTATCCTCCCTTTTTTTAAAATATATTGTGGAAACCCTAAATAACTCCAAATTGGTGATTTCTGACGATACAAATAACCAGGCTATAAACGGACCATATTGGCCACAGGGTTATTGGCGTGCCATAAACATCAACAAACCTCTCGTGCACAATTATTCCAATTCCGTAACCCGACTGGCAGACGTCTGCTGAAGATCAAATATAGCTTCATCGTGGATGTTGTGAACAAAAACCCTGCCTTTAACTAAGATCATCGACACATAACATAACATCTGTTGGAACAAGAAACCTTTCTGTAAATAAGCCCATCGAGGTTAACTCTGACAGTAACCAATAAATATATATATATTGCCTGAACGTAACCAAACAAGACATATAACGCTATTACGATTTCTTGCTGACTCGAAGTTCTTGTGAAGTTCTGAAAACCCGCTATATCCTAAGATTACGTTTTGGGTGTCTGAAACTATTCCCAATCTGATAGTGGAATTCTGAGGATATTTTGTTTTACATCCTGACATCCCTCTTTGTGGTCAGAATTCACCTGCTTCAACACATGCAGTCGTCCAAAACGAATGATCGACCAGCAATACAGAATATACACCATAACCACATTTTTGGAAATCATGGGATCTACATAGATTCATATCAACAATAACCGGATTTATTTAAAAATATAATTACAATTTACCCAAATGATATAAAATAAGTATAATTGATAATTCCCTCAATCTATCTATATATACGCACATGACATGTATTCAAAGATATAAATTGTTTTTTTTTCATATCAAAATCTATTACTATGGTAAAAATAATTTTTCTTTTAAATTAACACAATTTAGTCTTTGAGTGTATATCATGCTGCAAAATATTTAGTACCTATATTCATTATCATCATATTTTTTATTTTTATCGCATGAGATAACATCATTACCACCAACAACAAACACACTAATTTCACAGATCAAAATGAACCAGCATCCAGCTATTGGAGAAGGCCTTCAACAATACAGGAGAGCGTGGTAAGTGATTGAGAACATCATTGATAAATTTGTTGTATTGTTTGTGGTAAAGTTGAATAATTAAGTGAGATCTAATTTAATGTATTCTCTTTGTTTGTTGAGAGTACACTCTGATATTAATTTCTCGAAGTTCAATTCTCTTACATTTATTCAAATTCTCCCTTGTGGTGAAAATTGTATTTCTTATTTATACAACATGAATTATCCCATTCAGGGGCAGAAAAGAAATTATGATATTGTAACTTTATGCGTTTAGTATTATTCTGTATATTTTAAATACGTTTAAGTTTAATCATCTTTGTATATAATGTGAATAAATTCAATATGAATTCAATATGAATTTCTAAATTTCTAAGAAGACGTTATCTTAATAGGGCTGGCTATATAGTTTGAAGGTTTTTTAAATTTGGGGTCCAAAGAAAACATTGCCATTTTTGGACAATGGTTGGCGAGGGTTTAGAGGCCAATTCTCATAACATCGGAGAACTTTAAATTCTATATAGGTGACAGATTAAAACAACTACTTTTAACGATCTATTTCAATTTTAATTTTTGTTATGGGGTTTTGATTAAATTATGTTAATTTATTTTAAATTATTCCATATTTCAGTTTAATATTTATTTTATTTAGGGAGTCTATATTAATAGCTGTAAACAGACATGCCTTTGAGTTTAGTAGGACAACACCCCCCCCCATTCCGACTGTAGCTACCAACTCAATGGCTCCCGTAGTCCTCATAACCAAAGGCTCTAAGGCTTAAAAGTTTTTAATGCATTAGATCAGAAAATTTAAACCGTGTACATTACAGTATTTGGCGCCCAACGTGGGGCCTGAAGATCCTACATGGATTTTGGCTCTTTCCGATTTTTCATATATAGATTTCATTATTTCGAAAGTTATAAATTTGGTTATAGTGCATGATTTTTTTGGTATAAGAATAATTGGCAGCGTTTTCTGGATTTTCATCAATATGAAGTTAACTTCAATTTAGATGACCGAAAATAAAACTACAATCGTTTCTTTTACAATAAAGTCCTGTATTAAGGTTAAATTTTGAACTTTCCGATGTTTTAGTATGATTTCTAAATTGTCTTTTATCTCTAATTTAGCTATCAGCAACCTTTTAACGGATGGAATTTCGTTAGAACTGCTTTTTGCGGTTTAATGACCTCCGTCAAAAGGATAAGAGTTTAACATGTAAATTTTTGAATCTCAGGGCTGGTGTGTTAGACGTATTGGTATTTTAGAAAACATGCAAAACGCTATAGACCAGATTTTGTATTCAGTTGTTTTAATCTAAAGCTTTATATCTCTTCAAACTACTATAGATCATCACCTTATAAGAAACGTCATTTTATACATATGAAAATTTTTGGTTACTCTTAAAATTGTGAATAAATAAAATATTATTATAGTTTAATGATATTTTTATCGCAAGTCGTGTTCCATATAGAAATATCCCATAAATACAAATAATAGCTTTTTGTTTTATACAATTTCGTATAGTTATTATATATATTTACTTCAGAATCTTCTCTAAGTGTATTAATATACTGAAATTTAACTTGTAAAAATGGCTGAACAAGCCGCTCCTTTGAGTGAAGATCAGTCTTCAGCTTCGACTAATGTCACATCTTCTACGTGTCTAGTTTGCAATGAGTCTATGAACGAAGGCCAAGATTGTCTACTCATAAGCCATTGTCAACACTCATTCCATAGAGAATGCATAGAGTCTCATTTGTCTACATCCGGTCAATGCCCGGTATGTCAGCACCCTTGTGAACTTAACGAGTTAAGGTCCTATGTCGTCACGCCTAAAAGACAACCTGTGTCCAAGCAAGCAAAACGAGGCAAAGGAAGAGGTGCAATGGCCCGAGGGTATAATACAAGAAGTGCCAGCCGTAATTTATTTCAAGACATGCAAAACGTGTCATTTAATAATGAGATTAATCCCCAACCTGATCCACAACAAGGTGAATCTCAGATAAATAATTCTATAAATAATGATAATTTTCGTATATCTCCATTTACAACTAATACGAGACCAGCAAGTACAAACTCTGCTACAGTGGATTACGCTGAAATTAATCGCATGATTGAATCAAATATCACCCGTATTCTTCAAAACCTTAATTTGTCTCAAATTCCAATGATGTCGTACAATAATAATAATTTGCCTCAAATTCCAATAACATCATATAATAATTCTAATTCACAACCTATCAATACAAATAATTTAAGAGAAAATAATACCCTTTACAATATATCACATTCTAACGGCAATTTCCCCAATCAAAACAGATCTATAAATCCGAATTCCATACCCAATTCCGATACTAATGCTCATGGCACTGTTCCACAATGTGTTCAATTTTCTGGCTATTCTCAAAACTCAAATTCAACTTCACACACAACTAATCATAGTAATATACATGCTGACAAAGTTACTTCAATTATAAACAATTGGAATCTAAAATTTGATGGTTCCACCAATGGCCTTACTATAAACGAATTCCTGTATAGAGTGAAGACCCTTACTAATGAGACTTTTGACGGAGACTTCTCTGTCATATGCAAAAATTTTAATACTCTTTTGGCAGGCAAAGCACGCGAATGGTACTGGCGGTACCGAAAGACAGTAGATGTAATATCGTGGGAAGACTTTTGCAAGGCTATACGAAGCCAATATAAAGATATGAAATCTTCATTTGACATCCGAGAAGAATTAAGAAATCGAAAACAAAGGCCTGGTGAAACATATGATAATTTCTTTGACGCCCTATCTATGATAGCAGACAGACTACCAAGACCAATAGTTGAAGAGGAGCTTATAGGTATTATTGCTCGGAATTTGCGACCTGAGATACGTCAGGATTTGCTTTATGTTCCCATCGAATCCCTATCTCATTTAAGAAAACTTGTGCAAATGCGCGAGAATTTTTTAAATGATGATTATGTACGAAAGGCATTGGGCCAGCGTAACCAAATTCCGCAGTCTTATCCTCGTAGAACGGTTGCTGAAGTTGAACACGAAGATCCGCTCAGAAATACGGAAGCGGAATACCTTTTCGAGGTTACTCAGAAAAATAACGATTTCACCTATAAATGCTGGAACTGCGATAAATCGGGACACCACTGGCAAGATTGTTTGGAAAGTCGAACTATATTTTGCTACGGCTGCGGTTCTAAAAACGTATATAAGCCACAATGCGCTAAATGCATTGGACGTAATGCGACCAATCCAAAAAACTTGAGACCAATGGGGCCTCCAAAGGACTAAGTTTGACGGAGGTACCTTCAAATAATTCGAACCCAGATATTTCCCAGAAAACAAATGATGAACGTAATACAGAACATAACAATTCCAGTTTCAAGTCTAACGATAATAAATCTGATTATATTACTAATAAATCCAACCATTCTGGTACTTTTAGTACAAATATTTCTATCCTTAAAAGGCCAGCCTTTGAACATACAAGTAATGACAATGATAACTCCAAAATAATATATCCCACACTTCCGTATCATAAGCGTTTAGAGTTATATTTGAAACGGAGAAATGAAATATTCAATGTTTCATCTATTCATTCGCTTAAACAACCAAAACGGTCAACACTTCGTCAGCGAAAATTTTTCAAACTTAGGAAAGTATGCTCAAAAATTAATATTTCAACCATAGTATCGAACCCAAATGACAGAAGATATTACGCTAAAGTGTCGTTTCTAGATCTCACGGAATACGGTCTTCTCGATACTGGGGCCAATGTAAGTTGTATAGGTGAAGATCTGGCAAACAAAGACTTTTCAAAATTCCCCAACTTCTTCGGATGTAAATCCTTCGTCAAAACCGCTGACGGCAATCGGCAAAAGGTTCTGGGATGGATTGATGTAAGCGTGTCCTTTATGAGTAAGATAAAAAATATAAAACTTTATATTATTCCGACAATCTCCCAAAGGTTAATCCTTGGGATAGATTTTTGGAAGACTTTTAATCTTTTAGAAAATATATTAGGGTCAACTGACATATTAGCTTCTAACCATAATGGCATTTGTACTTCCGATATATCCTCTCTTGATATACCCCCGGACGTAGAAAGTGCAAAAGCTACGGACGAAATTTTTTACCCCTTAAATGACCAGGAGGTAAAACAATTAAATACCGTTATCGACCTTTTTCCAAATTTCGAGAAACAGGGCCTAGGCAGGACTGAAATTATAAAACACGTCATCGATGTTGGAGGTGCTACTCCGATCAAACAACGCTTCTACCCTGTCTCACCGGCAGTGGAAAAGTTAATGTTTGATGAAATTGACCGGATGTTGAAGTTAGGGGTTATCGAACCATCCAATTCCCCATGGAGCTCTCCAATGAGATTAGTCATTAAGCCTAATAAGGTTCGACTATGTCTCGATGCTCGTAAACTGAATAGCGTGACGAAAAAGGACGCATATCCGCTTCCGAACATCGAAGGGATATTCTCACGCCTGCCAAAAGCGAATATTATCACGAAATTAGATCTCAAAGATGCATTTTGGCAGATTAGTCTCGACCATAAGTCTAAGCACCTGACGGCGTTCACAGTCCCTGGGCGGCCTCTTTATCAATTCGTAGTGATGCCGTTCGGGCTGTGCAACGCCCCTCAGACTATGTGTAGACTTATGGACGAACTAATCCCACCTGATCTTCGCCACTCCGTTTTCGGTTATCTTGATGACCTAATTATTATATCCGAAGATTTTAAAACGCATCTTGAGATCTTAATTCGTCTTTCATCAGAGTTTAGGAAGGCTAATTTGACTCTTAATGTATCTAAGAGCAAATTTTGCGTAACCAAGGTCAACTACCTTGGCTACGTTATCGGCAACGGTGGCATTACAACCGATCCCGACAAAATTATTGCTATTTCCAACTGGCCAGTACCCAAAAACTTGAAACAAGTTAGGGGCTTTCTAGGTCTGGCTGGTTGGTATAGACGTTTTTAAAGGATTTTGCGTCAGAAACTTTTCCAATAACGGAGGTACTGTCTACCAAAAGAAGTTTCATTGGTCTGAAGAAGCACAGAAGGCATTTGAAAAGGTTAAGTCCTTACTTACCACAGCTCCAGTATTGGCGAACCCAGATTTTGGTAAAAAGTTCTACCTTCACTGTGACGCCAGTGATTTTGGTATAGGAGCCGTTCTCGTCCAATTGGATGACGAAAAAAATGAGAGACCCATTGCTTTTATGAGCAAAAAGCTCAACACAGCTCAACGTAACTATAGTGTTACGGAGCGTGAATGCCTCGCAGCAGTCGAAGCAATAAAGAAGTTCAGGTGCTACCTGGAACTTCAGGAATTTGAAGTCATAACGGATCACTCCAGCCTTCTTTGGCTCATGCGTCAGCAAGATCTCAGCGGAAGGTTGGCTCGTTGGGTCTTTAAACTACAGCCCTATAGGTTTTCCATCAGCCATCGTAAGGGCAAAGACCATGTTGTGCCAGACTCTTTATCAAGAATTCCACAGGCTGAAGTTTCAGGTCTAGAGGATGATCCAGTTATTGACTTAGATTCCCCGTGCTTCGAGGACAAGGACTATGTTGAGCTTAAACAACTTGTTTCCCAGAACCCTAATAAATACCCCGACATAAAACTCGTTGACAAGTATGTCTACTTTCGGGCGGAGCATTATTCTGGCGATCCGTCTCAAGAGCAACAAAGTTGGAAGTTATGGATTCCCCAAAATTTACGCAAACAGATTATAGCCCGATTTCACGATTCCCCTGAAGCAGCTCATGGAGGCATGACAAAGACCCTTGAACTGTTGAGACGTACATTCTTTTGGCCTGGCATGGTTTTGGATGTCAGGGGGTATGTCCGTAACTGCGACATATGTAAAACCGTTAAAGCCCCGAACACTATTATGAAGCCTCCCATGGGTCAGCAAAACCAATCCGTACGTCCTTTCCAGCGATTGTACGTAGATATATTGGGACCCTATCCCCGAAGTAAATCTGGAAATATTGGAATTTTTATTGTCCTAGACCACTTGTCAAAATTCCATTGGTTATGTCCTCTTCGGAAGTTCTCGGCCTCAGCTATACAAGATTTCCTTCAAAAACAAATTTTCCATGTTTACGGGGTTCCCGAGACTATTGTAAGCGATAATGGCAGCCAATTTCGCTCAAACGAACTAAATGCTTTTCTCACATCCTATGGAATCAGTCACACCTACACCGCATTATATTCACCTCAATCCAATGCATCGGAACGAGTCAATCGTTCGTTGATAGCAGGAATAAGAGCGTATCTTAAACAGGACCAACGCCAGTGGGATGAGAAACTGAGCCATATTAGTTGCGCTCTGAGGAATTCTATCCACCAATCCACTAAGTGCTCGCCATATCATGCTCTATATGGCTTTGACATGATCACCCATGCTTCATCGTACGACTTACTAAGAAAATTAAAACTATTAAATGAACCTTCTGTATCTTTGTCTAATGACGATGAACTTCAAATCATACGGCAGGATATAGTTAAGCACATCAAGCAAGCTTATGATAGGAACCAAGCGACTTACAACCTCAGAGCGAGACCACAAAATTTCTCAGTTGGTCAAATTGTTTATAGGCGAAACTTCGCTCAAAGTTCCCAAGAAAAAGCCTTTAATGCCAAACTGGCACCAATGTTTTTAAAAGCCAAAATCAGAGAAAAATTAGGCCAACAGTACTATATTCTCGAAGACATGGAAGGCAAACTAATTGGTACCTTTCACGGTAAAGATATGAGATCCTAAAAACGTCTATTCCATCTAATTGGCTTTCGAAAATCTTAGCCAATTATCCGGTTTGTAAGGGACGTTTTATACAAACAGCCAAAAGATTATTAAATAATTTTTATTACATCTATTATCCACAATCCCCTTACAAAGTGGGCAATATAATTTTTTTACTGAAAATAAAATTATTAAAATAAGATACCAAATCTGGATTGGAAATGCTAGCATTATTAAAAGGCACTTAAAATTAAATATTTAATTTAAATCCTCACATTTTTATTTGGACAAAATCAGTCTCAGTTAGCCATTTAAAATAATATATTTCACAATTGAATTTTACCCAATATAAATCTTTTTGTTTTGATAATCTTATTCTTCTTATTTCTTATACACGTCTTTCACACACTCGGATTTAGGATAACTCCACAATCGGCCAGAGCTTTGCTTCTAAGTTTTATCCGACATTCCGTACACCTTCCATTCTTTGGTGTCTGAAACCAAACTAAATACTCGATTGTCCACTTTATTTCACATTACTATTCAGTTAATTCATAAAAATTTTGAGAGACATTTCACGCCCAAATTCCACAAATGCGTATTTTCTCTATGTCAGTCTATTCTTCTATCAATATAGTTTTTGTTTTGATTCGCATTGACATTTCATTCATAAATTTCATTTTTCTCTTCATTGATATCCCACTTACTATACTCACCTCAGTAGTATAGTAATGGTTTGAGTCTCCACTAGTAATAAAATTACACTACCGATCACAATTTAATTCACTTCTATTAACTAGAAATACACTCAAAACAATTTTCTGATGTGGTTATTCGTAATCTACAGCTTTATTTTCATCAAAATAATACATTTTGTTTCTTTTAAATGTGGTATATACATCGATTAGACCTTATTCGAAGCTGGCAACATTACCAAAAACGATAACTACAAAACTTTATTCTTCTCTTTGTTGACATTTTTCTGCTGCTAACTTAATAGCTTAAGCCTTTCAAGTAAAATAATCTTTCTTTTCTATTAAATCTTGAACGTGAGCAGACGAAAAATCCTTATAAAAAATCGACATTTATCATTTGCATCCCGTTGTTAAATCAACTTTAAAGTGATAAAATTTTCTTCAAAAAATATATTTCGCGTTGCTCCTACGTGATTTTTGAAAAAAATATTAATTGGCTCTGCGACAACACAACGTGACCTGGCCACTGGAATCAGTATCCTCCCTTTTTTTAAAATATATTGTGGAAACCCTAAATAACTCCAAATTGGTGATTTCTGACGATACAAATAACCAGGCTATAAACGGACCATATTGGCCACAGGGTTATTGGCGTGCCATAAACATCAACAAACCTCTCGTGCACAATTATTCCAATTCCGTAACCCGACTGGCAGACGTCTGCTGAAGATCAAATATAGCTTCATCGTGGATGTTGTGAACAAAAACCCTGCCTTTAACTAAGATCATCGACACATAACATAACATCTGTTGGAACAAGAAACCTTTCTGTAAATAAGCCCATCGAGGTTAACTCTGACAGTAACCAATAAATATATATATATTGCCTGAACGTAACCAAACAAGACATATAACGCTATTACGATTTCTTGCTGACTCGAAGTTCTTGTGAAGTTCTGAAAACCCGCTATATCCTAAGATTACGTTTTGGGTGTCTGAAACTATTCCCAATCTGATAGTGGAATTCTGAGGATATTTTGTTTTACATCCTGACATCCCTCTTTGTGGTCAGAATTCACCTGCTTCAACACATGCAGTCGTCCAAAACGAATGATCGACCAGCAATACAGAATATACACCATAACCACATTTTTGGAAATCATGGGATCTACATAGATTCATATCAACAATAACCGGATTTATTTAAAAATATAATTACAATTTACCCAAATGATATAAAATAAGTATAATTGATAATTCCCTCAATCTATCTATATATACGCACATGACATGTATTCAAAGATATAAATTGTTTTTTTTTCATATCAAAATCTATTACTATGGTAAAAATAATTTTTCTTTTTAAATTAACACAATTTAGTCTTTGAGTGTATATCATGCTGCAAAATATTTAGTACCTATATTCATTATCATCATATTTTTATTTTTATCGCATGAGATAACATCATTACCACCAACAACAAACACACTAATTTCACAGATCAAAATGAACCAGCATCCAGCTATTGGAGAAGGCCTTCAACAATACAGGAGAGCGTGGTAAGTGATTGAGAACATCATTGATAAATTTGTTGTATTGTTTGTGGTAAAGTTGAATAATTAAGTGAGATCTAATTTAATGTATTCTCTTTGTTTGTTGAGAGTACACTCTGATATTAATTTCTCGAAGTTCAATTCTCTTACATTTATTCAAATTCTCCCTTGTGGTGAAAATTGTATTTCTTATTTATACAACATGAATTATCCCATTCAGGGGCAGAAAAGAAATTATGATATTGTAACTTTATGCGTTTAGTATTATTCTGTATATTTTAAATACGTTTAAGTTTAATCATCTTTGTATATAATGTGAATAAATTCAATATGAATTCAATATGAATTTCTAAATTTCTAAGAAGACGTTATCTTAATAGGGCTGGCTATATAGTTTGAAGGTTTTTTAAATTTGGGGTCCAAAGAAAACATTGCCATTTTTGGACAATGGTTGGCGAGGGTTTAGAGGCCAATTCTCATAACATCGGAGAACTTTAAATTCTATATAGGTGACAGATTAAAACAACTACTTTTAACGATCTATTTCAATTTTAATTTTTGTTATGGGGTTTTGATTAAATTATGTTAATTTATTTTAAATTATTCCATATTTCAGTTTAATATTTATTTTATTTAGGGAGTCTATATTAATAGCTGTAAACAGACATGCCTTTGAGTTTAGTAGGACAACACCCCCCCCCCCATTCCGACTGTAGCTACCAACTCAATGGCTCCCGTAGTCCTCATAACCAAAGGCTCTAAGACTTAAAAGTTTTTAATGCATTAGATCAGAAAATTTAAACCGTGTACATTACATTTTCCAGCCAAATATAAAGAAATCAGACTATCAAATATTTACAAATTTCAATAATTTTTCATTTAAGATCATCAATTCCACAATCGGTTTGACAGTTCATTGTCCCAGCAGCTGTGTCGATGCGATACCTGTATTCTTTTACCATCGAATTAAAGACAAAATTCGATTTTGTGTACCCTATTCCAGTGATTTATACCACGTTCCTACCCATCCAACTGATTCAAAACGTGTGTCCTGGATTATTAAATTGATTCGAAATTCCTGCCAACTATTTCCCCCCAAAATGTGATTGAATTATTAAAATACCCCATTTTCCATCATTTCCATATGTATTTAAAGGTTGTGTCAAATTTTCCAAAATTTGAAATTATTTTTTGTTTTCTAACTTAGGGTATCGTTAATACATTATCATATCTATTTCGAAATGTTTTATTTAGATTCATTGTTGGTGTATTTCAGTGACAAATCTTCATAAGTTATGAAAATTATTAAAAACGAAAATTCGATTTTGTGTACCCTATCCAAGTGATTCATACCATGTTCCTACCCATCGAAATGATTCAAACCACGTGTTCTAGGTTATTAAATAAATTCGTGATTCCAGCTAACTATTTCCCCCTAAAATGTGATTGAATTAATAAAACACTCCATTTTTCATTTCCATATGTATTTATATGTTTATTTTTTTGATCATAGCGAGATTTGTTTTTTTTTCATTCGTTATCTGTTTTCATGTTCTAATATCATATTTATAATAAAATCTAGATGTTATATTAATTAATATTTTAAATATACTATATAATATATATTACACATTCAATTTAGTATTTATATATTTTTTAAACAATTATGAGCTAAAAGAGATTCCTAGGATATTTTAAAGCTAAGACAAAAAAGAAAGGGTTTTATACAACATTATAATTAGTTTTTAATTTGTCTGTCTCTTGATGATTTGCTTATTTAATTATAAAATATTGTGCTTTATTGGCTTTAGTAAAATTCAAGTATTGATTTTTTTGTTCTTGCAATAAAAATGCTTTATGATGTTGTGTTGACAGTTTGGTTCAAGTTTTTTTTTTGTATCATTTGATTTGCAATTATAATACAATATTAATTGGTATTTATCTCAAAACCAAGTGGTAAAGTAAAAGGTAATAAATGCCATGTACTGGTGAGTGTGTATGTGTGTGGTTTTTTTAAAAATCATTTGATTGCTGTTAAATGCAATAATGTAAAAAAATAATTAATTAATTAACAAACTAAAATCACAATGAGCTGATTAAAAATGTTTATTTATTCATACATATACATATAATAATTATACAATATTGTTTTGTTTTATTTTCTCTCGGTTTTTGTGCATTTTGTTTTATAATTTTATGCTAATATTTTTTTACACTGAACGTTATTTACATGTTTTGTGAAAATTTTCAAGAAATTAATATATATTTGCTCATTTTCTATCTGTGTTGAAAAAAAGAGTTTCGTTGTGTTTTATAATTTTTTGTTTTGGGTTAAAAATTAGTTTTGTTTTTTGTGCAGCTTAGTTGTGTAAATTTGCCCAGTTTATGATAAGATCAATCGTTTGCAACTATTATTATTAATCGAATTCTTATTTTTGACATTAGACACTAGGCTCACGTTGTCATAACAGAGTCGTTTGCAGTAAAGTTATACAATGTTCCTATGCACTTCATAACAACAAATTACTGGAAGTTGAAAGAAATAGAATACTAATACAAAATTGTGAGTAGGCGTACGTTCATGGTAAAGGAAAACAGCATTAATGCTTGGTAACATTGATATGTCAAAATTTTTAAAATGTTTTTCAAATATAAGTAGATTTTTATAAGTTTCCTTATACGACGTCAATCAGAGGTTATTATAACAGGCGTTTTTCAACCACTTTTACAAATTTGAATAATTTTTCATTCCAAATTTTCAATTCTAAAAATGGTTTGACAGTTCATTGTCCCCTCACCTGTGTCGATGCGTCTACCTGTATTCTTTTACCATGCAGTTAATGCTGAATAATATACTTTGGGAACAATGTGCTTGCAAATGAATTGAATCCTTAATTTTGACATTTGACACTAGGCTTACGTTGTCATAATAGAGTCGTTTGCAATAAAGTTATACAATGTTCCTACTATGCATTTTATAAAAACGGAATTTCATTATGTCTCCATCAAATTACTGGACGTTGAAAGAAATAGAATAATAAAACAGTAGACATACGTTGTCATAAAAGAATCGCTAACTGTGAATTTATGCAATGTTCCGACTATGCATTTGATTTGATTTCCATCTGTGGAAATCACCCTAGCTTCCGAATGAAATGAAGTAGGTTGATAAAATTTTACTCAAATGTATATTATGTTTGCAGGATTTTTGCTATTGAAAATGGGCCATGTAGGTTCACATTCTGGTATAGCCCCCATATAATGGTACCTCTCTATTTTCGGTATTTTGATGATTTAAGCGACATTTTTCACCGGAATTGTTGCAAATTTGGTATTTAAAGTTCGTAATGGATATTGCAGCCTATGACAGAAAATTGTCTGTGCTGGGCCACGTCTTCGTATAGCCTCCATATAACGTTACCCCACGATATTCGGTATTTTGATGATTTCAGCGACATTATTTGCCGGAATTATTTCAAATTTGGTATTTGAAGTTTTAATGGATATTGCAGCCTGAGGCAGAAAACTGTATGTGGGGGTTCACGTCTTCGTTTAGCCTCCATATAACGTTACAACCCGATATTGAATATTTTGATGATTTAAGCGACATTATTCACAGGAATTGTTTCAAATTTGGTATTTGAAATTCGTAATGGATACTACAGCCTATGACAAAAAATTGTCTGTGCAGGTTCACGTTTTGGTATAATCCCCATATGATGGTACCTCCCTATATTCGGCATTTTGATGACTTTAGCTACATTATTTACCGATTTTTTTCAAGTTTGACATTTCAGTATTGTAATGGCTTATGACAAAAGTTGCCTACGCAGGCCCACGTTGTTGAATAGACCCTAATATAACGGCTACATTCGGTATTTTTAAGATTTTAAAAGAATTTTTAACGGATTTTATTTTTTTGAAGATTGCCATATTCGTTCCAAATGGTGGAGGGTTTTCAAAGTTCGGCTGGGCCGAACTTATAGCTTTTTTACTAGTTTTGTTTTTATCAAATGGAGTGCTTTTTGCCGCCATCGGCTTTTAATTTCCCAATTCGAACTAGAAACATGAGATATTTGCCTTGGGTCATACGCCTAATTTAAAGAGTTGACTTAAATGACATCAATCAGCTGACTCATAGTTTGATCAAAGATGTTTTTCTCGACGTGACTTCCATTTTGAATTAGAAACACGTCCATACCAGTAAAATGACTTTCCAGAATGACTTACGTCTTTTTAAATGGGAACCAGCCCCGATTTAAAAATTAGTTAAAACTTTTGGAACGCTTTTCTGTTCTTTTAGATATTTCTACATCAAAAAAAAAGAAACTATTCTTCTTCGTCAATTTACAGTAGAACATCAATAAATAAATTTCATCTATTTTCAACCTCTTCCCGTTTGATCATTTTCAAATCCTTCATTTGCTCCTCCTCGGTATCATCACAGATATCGATTTCTTCTTTATCACAGTCATCATCATCATCTTCGGGATCAACATCTGGATCGGTAATGAGATCGTCATCATCATAGGATTTCTGTTGTTGTTGATGCTGTTGTTGTTGCTGATGTTGTTGTTCCCTTTGATATTCCTCCTGGCGTCTACGTTGCAATTCTGCAGCTTCGGCCATCATTAGCTGATGTTGGTGTTGTTGCTGCTGCTGCTGTTGTTGATGCTGCTGATGTTGTTGATGTAATTGCTGCAGATGATGTAAATGTTGTTGTTGATTATAGGGATGATGTTGCATTGCCGAGCTATGATGGGCATTTGTCATAATGTCATGGGATAAAGATGATAGGCCATTACCGCCACCATGTCCCGAATGCCCTTTGTGTTTGCTACCATGGTGATGGCCATGATGTGGATGGTGATGATGATGATTGGCATTACTGTTATCGAACAATAATCGAGATATAGAAAAGGAGGAAATCGGTGAATTGTGAGTACTGCCCGCCGAGTAAGAGGTATTCGTATCATCCGATGTGGGAGTTTCACGATCGCTGTCATCGGATTTTAAAACTTCAGCGGCTTCAAGGGATTTTTTATGCATTCCCAAGAGCCATGGTGCTACCGATTCATCTTCTTTGGCAGATTTGATAATTGTCTCGGGGAGGGGCAGTGAGTGCCGCACCATTGCACCATACAGACCATATTCAGCCATTTTTGTACTATGACCCCAACATTTTTCGGTTTTACGCCATTTGGCACGACGATTTTGAAACCAGACCTGGAAAGAAGGCGAAAATATAATTAATTAATTTTGTGTCTTTAAAGATAAATATTTTTACATTTGGCTCATATTTTATAAAAAAATGCATTTTTTTAAACGTTTAATAAATGTGGTGCATATTTCAATTCAAGTCTTCACTTTATAAAATAAGAAAATTATAATTATTTCTTTACTGTCACTGAAATGCTTGAAATTGCCATGTGTGCCAACTGTCATAAGCTGCGTTGTATTTAAAGAACCACCCCATGGCAAAACTTTAGAGATAGACTCATTTGCTACAACGGATATGGCAACCCTTTTCTGATGCACACGACCGTGTCATATTTCAAACACTGCCTTTACACGGTGACATTTTTTAACCATGCCATTTTTTTTTGTTGGTAAATTGTGTAGAGAGACAAGGATAGAAGAAAAAATGGCACGATAAGCCACCGCACAGGGTTACATGCCATTTTCTTTGCATTTCTCTTTTTGCTTCTTCCGAATTTTTTATGATTTTGACATTTCATATCGTTTCTTTATTGTAATTTTTGATGCGTTTCTTTTATTGTGATGTGATGTTTTTAGTGATTGAATTGTATAGTGAATTTTATGAAAATTAATTGGAAGTATTAAAAAGTAAAAAAAGAAAGTTAAAATAAAAGTTAATAATGCAATATTTAACACCTCAATAACTTTATCCATCATTTCTTCTCTAGATTCACACGTTTAATTTTAAATCACTTCTTTATAAATATCTGTTACAAACAATTAGCTCGATACGAAATACTGAATAAAATAAAATGTCAGAAAAAATGCCAAGCACTATTATCGTAAAATGCCATCGTGTAAAGGCGCGAAGATTTACGCAGAAATTTTAAAAGAGAATTGATAAAAATGCCATGCAAAAATGTCACCGTGTAAAGGCAGTGAAACAAAAAAAATAATTTCATATCTGAAATATTTACGTATGACGGTTGGCATTTTTTCAACAATAATAATCTATTATTTTCAGTATTCCTTGAAACGTAAGAACATATATAAAAAGATTTAAGAGTCGTTATTTGGAGAAAACTTTATCGGTACTGTCAGTTCCTCTCTAGCCCTCGAATAACGTTTTATTTCAGGCCAGTCTTTAAGAATAAAAATCCATCAAAATGTTGGCAGCATCTTCCCAATACCGAGAAATATTTAAAGATGTTAAAAACGGAATGCCAAAGTTAATATACCGTGGTAGAAGAATACAGGTAGATGCATCAACGCTTGGAAACATAGATATGTCAAAAATTTTAAATGTTTTTTCAAATTCAAATAGATTTTATATGCTTTCTAATACGACGTCATTCGGAGGTTTTTATAACTCGCGTTTTTAAACGATTTTCGCAAATTTAAATAATTTTTCATTCAACATTTTCAATTCCAAAATTGTTTTGACAGTACATTGTCCCGGCAGCTGTGTCGATGCGTCTACCTTTATTCTTCTACCATGTAATATACCTTGTTTATCAAGGTGGACCATCAACCTGTGAATCTAGTATGTCTACCCACTTAACTTATAGTATGTTCATACGCCGGAGTGATTTTGACAGACATCATATTATAAAGCAAAGTACGTCAATAAAGCATCAACCTGTGACTTTGGACTCCCTACCCAGCTAACTTATAGCATGTTCATACGCCTGTGTGATTTTGGCAGACATCATATATTCAAGTAAAATTCGTCATTCTCGCATGCATCGTATTTTTAAGAAAAATTAGTCAAAAAATAAGTCAACCCGTTACTTTGATCTCCTTAGCCATCTAACTTATAGCTTGTTCATACACCTATGGGATTTTGGCATACATCATATTTTCAAGTAAAATTCCTCATTATTCAGTCCATAACAGCAATTTTATGACCGTAAATTATTATTAACTCTTTTTGTTTATGTGAGGAACGCAACATCACTGTAGCTTTTACTGAACATACCCCACATAAACACTGTTCACTGGTATTCTTTCTCCTTTGTTACTCTCTCTCTCTCTCTCTCTTGTTATGCAAATTATAGAAAAACCAGTATTGATTAGGAATACCGTTTTCACTAGCATAAATATGATTTGAGCAATAATAACAACAATCCCATAACAGTGAGAAAGAGAGCTATGAACTTTAAAAGGAATAGAATTTGATCCGTGCAGGAAAAAAGGCATAGAAGAACTCATTTGTAATTAGTCAGACCATTTTTTGCAACCAATGAGAAATGTTTATTGGAGCATTAATAAATAAATTAATATTATATAAGGAAAAAAGTATTTTTTTAGAATAACATATTTGTGGAGCCACAGTAAAATATAGACAATTGGATGGATTAGTACTCGAGGAGAAGGTGCGAATAATTATTGCAGCTAGATTATGCTGTTGATGTAAAATATTGCCCGTATCATTTATATGTTGGAGAATATTTCTTGTGGAGCAAGGATGAGAGATCATTACAAAAATACCAATTACCGTAAATTAGAGAAATTCTGTTTTGTTGGTGCATCACGGGTAAGATGTTTAAGTTGCTTATAAACAACAGAGAAAGAAGTCGGCTATAGCCAGAGACGCAAGGTTAAATCGTTGCAAAGGGAATTCGTTGATGGTAGAAAGGTTGGCCAGAAGGGTTATGCATCCGTGGTGGTCAACCTCAGTAAAGTTGGGAAATGGTCCCAACACTCTTAATTGTGGCAATGAAGTGCAAATGAATCGGCACCTGACTCCTTTTTGCCATTGGATTTACTTTTTTTGTCTAATTAAAAACCATAACCTTTCGTTACTCGTTTTTTGTGTTCTCTCTCTCCCTCTCTTTTTTATTTCACATTCGACCAATGCCATTTGCAATTAAAATACAAAATTCCTATAAGAATTTATGACCATTATCATAGCAGGTCCAACAATTATAAAGTCATGTGGTACGTTTTCTTTTTTCGAAAAACAAATTGGAGAAAAGTACAAATTATAAATAAACCTAGCAAGGTGGTACTGCACATATGTATGTTCTCACTCACAATGTAATTTGATATTCAATTAAATGCAAAGAAACAAAAACGTAGGCATGTAATGCTCCTGTGCCATACTGAAGGCAATCTCATTCATATTAATGAAAACTTACACAAATATATTTATGTATGGATGAATGAATGTGTGAACTCATATACAGTGTGATATGTTGTAGATTTGTAAATAAATACAGCAACACATTTTTGTATATGTGTAAATAATGTATAAAGGTCACGTGAAGAGGAAGGAAAGAAGGTATGTATGAGTTTAAACTGAAAAAAAAAACAAATCAATTTGCAAAAATGCGTACACGAAAATTGTTGTTATAGTTGTTGGAAATATCCTTGTTATCCTTGCTGTTGCGGTAGTACATTAAGGTAGAAATAATATGCCTTTCATTCATTATCCTGTTGAACCTTGTTGATATTCTGCAATTGGTCACTCATTTGGAGCTGCTTTTTTCAAAATGACACACACACTCATACATACATCAGAACTGTATTCTTCCTTTATTTTATAAATTAAATTATAAAATGCTCATGTTTCACTGGCCATGCCAGCAAACAAACAATACCCCAGAGCAGCCAGATTCTTAAATGCAACAACAAAACGCATGACCATTCTTGGTGGAAAGACATCTCTGACAAGCAGACATACTGCCCCTGCTGCTGTACGGTCAACTCCATTCACTTTTCACACCAAAAAATGTAAAAATATTTTGGGTATTATATGTGTTTATTGTGAAATTTCCAGTGCAAATATTTATGGTGGGTTTTTGGTTTTGTGTTTCTTGTTATTGTGGTATGCATGCGACTGTTGTCAGATTCACACTATCTTTTGTTTTGAGCCTTTACCTGTTGCCATTGGAATATTTTTGGTCCAGGAAGGTCTTTAAGTTATCTTAAATAGCGGAAATCAATGTCATAAATTGAAATACTGAAAGGTGAGAATACATAAACCAATTTTCGTAGAGTAACAAAGGAGTTTAAGGTTCACTTAGTTCGATTTTTGCCTTAAGCTACTTTGTTATTTTACAAAGAAGCCAGCCAATGACTTAAGTCAGTCAAAAAAAGTCTTTTATGCACTCTCACCTTAAGGACTTTGGTATGTTTTAATAGATTCAAAATATATTTAACGAAGTAAATTTGAACAGTTATTTTCTGTAGGGTATTTGTTAAATGAATCCAAATTGAAATTTCATTTGGGAAAACAAAGCTTTCTTTCAGTAACCCCATGGCAAAACCAAAAAGGGGTAAACTCATTTGCTAAATTGAATATGGCAACTCGACCTTGTCATTTTTCAAATAAAATCTATTATCATATCTAAAATATTTTCGTACGACGAGTGGCAGATTTTACAAAAATAATAAATACTATTTTATTTTCAGTCTTCCCTGGCACGTAAAAAAGTTATGTGTTCCATATCTTAGGAATACCAAGTTTATTTATATATTCTTGGACTTAAATATATACAGGGTGAGATAAAAGAACTGCAACAAAGTCAAACGCCATAATTTTTAAATTTTTTTTAATTTTATTGAATGAAAGCATGGTAAAATTAAGAAGGTAAGGTCATGCAATCATTTGACAAAAACTTTTTTCAAAATTATTCATTTGACAACATCTCATTGTTAACATTTACGTTTGTATATTTTATACACACAAATCAGAGGTGGGAAACTATTTTCTATGCAGTAAAATTTGACATGGTAAGTTACGGAAAATGCAGAGATGGGAATGCTTATTTGAAATGACTTTACCTTTTAATTTTACCCTGAATGAAAGCAATAAATGTCGGAAATGGCATCAAATTTTAGATTAAGTTTAGATTTGTTCGAATTGGTCGCCTTTGACACGAATTATGGGCCTTCAAACGGCCAATGAAACCGTCACACCCAGCCCGAATGTTGCTCTGCGGTATCTCACAATAGTCAGGGTTTTCATCTCACCCTGTACATAAAACGGTTTTTTTTGGCTGGTTCAAGTCATCGTCTGGCTTCTTCGCAGAGGAACAAACGAGTTTTAGGTTGACTTAGATCCATTGCGGCCCTACGCTCCTTTGTTCTTTTCCAAAGAAGCCAGTCGATGACTTATGCTAGTCATAAAAGCGTTTTATGTATTCTCACCTTGAATGCCTTTTTATTTTTATTGCTGATTTTCTCTTTCATGCATCTTCCATCCTTGTGATAAACTATCGCTTTGTTCTCCCATTGTAAAATTTCGTTGTAGTTTTCATTTTCTTAAATATTCTCACAATCATTTATCACTTGTTTTATAGCAAAATTCCCACCCACTTGTCTAAAGCTTTAACATTCTACAACATATCCACAAGTTTCCAAATTAATTCCCAAAACTAATTACATTAAATGTATCTTCACTTCTTGACGCTCTGAGTGGGCGTTTACCGGTTTTGACATTAAACGGTCAATTTTCAATTTGTTGCATTTTCATTTAGACAACAGTGGCGTGCAACAAATTCCTTGGGGACAACTTAATCTTGTGCTGAGAGTGAATAAAAAAAGCATCTAAACGGAAGCTGGTTCCCACAATTTCAAGTGTAAACGCGTGCCTACTGTGATTAAGCGTAAAAAACAAACACACCCAAGTGCATGCATGCAATGCCCATGAGACAATTTGTAGTTCTCTTTGTTTCTCGCCCTTAATGGGAGAGGGGTGAGTAATGAAAACTGAGGTTAACAAAGGTTTACAAATGTAGTGATTTTAGTGGATTACTCTCCCTCTCATTTTATGCGCTCAATGGGCATAGATAATGCCATGATGATATTTGCATTTATGAGTTTTTATTGCCTCTCATAGACAAAAATAAAAACAACGGCAGTAAATTATTTCCACCAGACTTGTTTGGCACACTCTATAGAATAACCACCCTGTGCATGGCATGTAAGACACACACACACACCCAGTGTTGCATTTTTTAGGCTTAAATGACTATTAGATGTTAACACTATATCAATGATGATGACTGTGACATCTATGACAAAAAGAGCATGGGGTTTCAAGTTGAACGTTTTTCATTTTAGGTGGGTGAGGGAGAAAGAGAGAGAATCACAAATTTATGACAAATGTCCCTTTTAAAATTGTTGTTGCAAAACAATAAAAAAAAAACAAATTGATAACAAGTGCTTTTAAATGTAAATTTTCCATGGCTATTATATGACGTTTGATACTCTTGACTGCAACATTTTCCCATAACCTTTGAATGTTTCGCATAATTTTTTTTTTGTTGCGTTTGCTTGTTCTTTCATTTTCCCGAGTTCTTTTTTTATACTTTCGCTTTAAATGTTAATTACATAATTATGCAATTTTCAACACTTGCTTTACATATTTTGTTTGTTGTTGTCGTCATCGTTGTCAGAGAAAAAATTAACAGCTCATTATACAAATTAATGCAAAATACCAAAGTAAATAATTAATGATAGCATCAACCGGCATCGGCAGGCTGCAGTGCAAAAAAAAAAATCTCGGAAAGAACAAAAATCTAAGAGGAAATGCAAAACATTGAGGACAATAACTACTATGAAAACGACAATGGAAAAGAAAAAAATAATAATTACAATTATGTTATTATCCTGTTATGCAGATTTGAGTTTAGCGTCAGAAGACTGAAATTACTTCATTGGCAAACGAGAGAGAGGGCTTTTGCAAGGCAAATTTGTATTTCTTTTTTTTTACAAAACAAGTACAATAAAGGCTTTAAAGAGCACAATTTTTAAAATTTTACCAAAGGAAATCTTGAGCAAGAAATACCTTTCAAATAAACATTAAAGGACCATTCTGCATTTCCTCTCAAACCAAAGAAATCTCATTAAATTTGGCGGCTTTTTTGTAAAATTTGTGGCATAATGTTGAGGACTTTTAACAATGCCAAGCCTTTGAAAGGCATCAAAGAAATGTGCACCCCATTAACAGGTTTCGAAGAAAAAAAGAACAACCTGTTAAAATTGGCCCAATTCTTGAATAACGATCACAAAAATGCAAAGAAATTGCCGACATATGCATTAAACTTCAAATTCCAATCGGGAAAAGGGTTATTTTTATTCAATAAAATATTGTGGATTTCACGGTTTTTTTGTGCAGTTTTTAAAGTGGCAATGCATCCGTTCTAATTACAAGAGCTATGGCATAAAATGCTTTTATTTTTTGTAAACTTGCGGCTCATTAAAACGAATTCAATGAATTTGAAATTTAATGGGTGTGTAAATATGTACCCCAAAAAATGCAACAATGTAAACGGTCTGGATATTTAAGAACTTAAAATTTCTAGGCACATAATATTTAGTTTTCAAAATTCTTAAGACTAACTTACACCGAGGTCTAAATTAAGCTATTAAAGGATCGCTGTATATTCAGAATTTCAAGAAGGTGACTCTGGATGGGCTCGAGCTAAGATATTATGGGTGGTGTTAAACATAAATAAATTTACTGCAATTAAATGATCGCTGTATATTCAGAATTTCAGAAAAGTGCTTCTGGATGGGCTCGCGCTAAAATGTTATGGCTTGTAATAAACATAAAAAAATCTGCTCCAATTAAAGGATTGCTGTATATTCAGAATTTCAAGAAAGTGACTCTGGATGGGCTGGAGCTAAAATATTATGGCTGGTATTAAACATAAATAAATCTGGTCCAATTAAAGGATCGCTGTATATTCAGAATTTCAAGAAAGTGATTCTGGATGGGCTCGAACTAAAATATTATGGCTGGTATTAAACATAAATAAATCTGCTCCAATTAAAGATCGCTGTATATTCAGAATTTTAAGAAATTGACTCTGTATGGGCTCGAGTTAAAATATTATTGCTGTTGTTAAACTTAAATAAATCTGCTCCAATTAAAGGATCGCTGTATATTCATAATTTCAAGAAAGTGACTCTGGATGTGCTCGAACTAAAATTAATCTTCTCCAATTAAATGATCCCTGTATATTCAGAATTTCAAGAAAGTGACTCTGGATGGGCTAGAGCTAAAATATTATGGCTGGTATTAAACATAAGTAAGGGACTCTGGACTTGAATAAATCTGCTTCGATTGAACGATCGCTGTATATTAATACTCCTAAAGCATTGCAATATAAGGAATCGAGCTGGAATTTAGCAAATAATGATGAATTCGGTTTCAAGTGGTGTTTGATTGCTGCAGTCGGTCATTCACCGGCTTTAAAGTCATAAAAAATCACCGTTCGAAATTGTGCTACTCTTAATTTTGAAGGAATGAATTTGAGAGGAGCTTTAAGATACAGGGCGAGATGAAAAAAACTGCAACAAAGTTCAGACTGTCATTTCTAAGCCACTCCACCGACAGCTCATTATATTGTTTACAAGCGCACCAAAGCATTTTGGGGAGAATTTTCCCAAAAAAAAGTTATTCGTGATGGAATTCAAGCGTGATTTCTTTATATTTGGCTGGAAACCACAAGAGGCTATCGTTAGAGCACTTCAGCATTTAAATGTGAATAAATCTTTTGTGTCTTGCACCATCGCTCGTTATCGTGATACTGGTGCGTAGCCCGACGTCAAGGACATGGACGGAAGAAAACAGCAACATCAGCAGATGGTTTGAAAAGTAAAGAAGCGACTTGATCGAAACCCGCGTCGCAGTGACCGAAAAGTGGCTCGTAAGCTGAACATATCGCAATATTCCATTCGGCAAATATTGAACAATGAACTGGGGGTAAAACCATTGAAATTTCAAAAAGTGCAAGAACTTACACCGCAACAAAAAGAAAATAGATTTAAAAAATCTACTTCGCTTGTCCTGTGTCTGGAGTATTTTGGAGAGCAAGGTTGGCATTAAAAAATACCAAAGTGTCGATCACCTCAAGCAAGCGCTTCGCCAGGAATGGGCCAAAATACCGCATAGCAACATTCGGGCAGCGTGTGATGGTTTCATTGGCCGTTTGAAGGCCATAATTCGTGCCAAAGGTGGCCAATTCGAACAAATCTATACTTATTCTAAAATTTGATGCTATTTCCGACATTTTTAGCTTTCATTCAATCAAATTTAAAAAAAATGTAAAAATTATGGCGTTTGACTTTGTTGCAATTTTTTAATCTTACCCTGTAGATGCAGCAACGCTTGGGAACAATGATATGTCAAAAATTGTTTTTGTCATAAATAAGTAGATTTTTACATGGTACAATAAAAAGGTAAGGTAGAGCTAACAGCTGATTACAATTTGTTTCTAAGTGTGCCCGACTGATGCCAATTTTGTGTATGTATTTATTGTTTTGAAAAATGAAAAAAAAAAAAAAATATTTTCACAACCAAAGATTGGAAGACACATGAATTGCGGCTCGCGCATTAACGCTATTAACCAATATAGCCATGAAATTGAATGAATGAACAGCTAGGATCATATTTTTGAGAGAAAAATCCAGACATTTCATTAATTTTTCGCGCTTTTTAACTCATTTTAAAAAATGAGGAAAAATATGAAAAAAATTAAAACAATAATTTTGAATGAGTCTGACAGGAAGCGGGCATAGCCTCAGGGCTGTATTTTTGTAGTTTTACGAAATTGTTCTACCTCCTTCTTGTACCATGGATTTTTATATATTTACTTATATGAAGCCAATCGGAGGTTGTTATGGTATGCATTTTTCAAAAGATTTTATTAATTTCAATAATTTTTCATTCGAAAATTGCTTTGACAGTCCATTGCCGCAGCGGCTGTGTCGATGCGACTACATGTATTCTTCTACGAGGGAGCTGTCCAAACATAAAAACACCTTGAACCGTTCTAGATTACCAAGGATATATAAGGATTACAAATGACTGGAAATATTTTTTAAGAAAAAGTGCTTTTCTTGGAACGCATTTAATTTTTTATGAAAAGTCAAAGACAATTGGCCACACATCAACATTAAAGCATCTACTAAATCAGCTGACAAGATACGTGATATTTACAAATTTGTCTAATAACAATACTATTTATTGAATGAGTAAAATGAAATGAAAAGAAAAAATATTTTGGCTAATATTTTGAAACAAATAATCTTGGCGGAATGAGCATCAAGGCAGCACACAAAAGGGAATTGGCTTGCACAGGCGCGTTTTTTAGCATTCATTGCTGTGTTCGTTGGTTCTGATGAAGACAGCCATATTTGTTTTACGATTTGCCGTGGTAGCGAAGGAAGCAACAACTCCAGTTATCCTTGAAATGCGGCAGATTTTTTTCACGCAAGCAAAAAACACAGGGAAGAAAACTTGTTAAAAACCACTCAAAGTTCGTTTTGTTTTTTTTTTTTTGGGTGTGTGAGTGTATTACGAGAATGATGTTGGAATTAATGGCTGATTTTTTGTTGTTGTTGCTGTTTCTTTACATTTCACATTTTGTATGCCATACTTTTTATGCAACCATATTCAGATGTCAAGGATGTGTGTGTGTGTGTGATTGTTTGTGCCGAATTTATAACGCCCCATGGCAATTATATCTTGAAGTGAATCGGGCAGAAATCGAAATTCAATAAGCCTTCCTCTTTTTGCTTTTCTCCCTCTCTTTACGAACGAATTTAGTTATCCTTACGGGGGTTTCTTTTTCAAAACATCAACAACAACAAAATTGTCATTCAAAACCCTGGAATCAATCCATGGAATTTTTAATTGAAGTGTTATATTTGAATGGTGGGCTTGCATGAGCCGGTTGCGCTGGTTGGTGTGATATGCAAACAATAAATATGCAAGCGTTGCAAAACATTCTGCTCTTCTTGGCGGCATGTGTAGAGTGTAGGTTATTGGCAATTGTTGTAGTTAATTGAATTTTAATTTCAATCGTTTTTTTTGTGCCAAAAAAGCCAGTAGGGTTCTGCAAGGCATGGAAATTACTGGTTATGAAGGCGTTGCTAATTTTTTCCCTGGCTGTTACCCATACGCCATAATATATGCCCTCACATACATAGTTTGAATAAGCCGCTCGCTCGCTAGCTCGGTCGTTGTATGCGGCCCATTGTTCTCAATTTTTTCGTGGTGGATTTCATGGTAAGGCTTATAATGGGTGAAGTGCAACCATAATGGCTGCTTAATGCAATTTTGCCATTATGCCAAGTGGCCCATGGGGAGGTAGAGGTAGAGGAGGCAGAAGCATGTGCATGTTCCGCATACTTGAAGTAGCCTCTTTTTAAATTAAAGAAATATTTGTAATTTTCGGCAATTTTGTTTTTTGTGGCCAAAGAACACAATAAATTCTTGTCAAGCAATGCGTTTCAAGTAAGGAAACGTGTGATTTTTGCCACTAATTAAGATGCTCTTGAGGTCCTTTGTGTTTGTATCCTCTTTTGCATCATTAAATTTTTGAAAAAAAAAATTGAATTTTCTAAATCCAGACTTTTATGTGCCGAATGTTATGGCTGCACTGCAGCAATCTCTAAACTTCTTTAATAGAATTTCAAATGAAAGTCATTTCCTGGCAGCAAAGCTTAATCAATGTTTTAAACATAAACCCCGGGCAAAATGTTTGCCAGCAGTAAATTATTCCAGCCATGGCGGACGAATGCACATGCATGCGGTTTGCAATAAATTCAAGTTCATAAAATTTATCTCTTTTTTTTTCCTGTGCCTTACCTGTATACGATCTTCGGCCAAACCCGTTTTCATCGATAGCAATTCCCTGGCACTGACATCCGGATAATGGGCATCTTTGAATGCCTTTTCCAACTCTTCCAATTGATTGCTCGTAAAATGGTACGACCATGACGACGTTTATTTTTCTTTTTACCACTGCCAGCGGGACCCAGTAGAACACCATCTGGCCCCGTGGCAGGATGATGGCCTAGCAAGCCATTTGCTGCTGCCGCCGCCCCGGCTGCACCATTGAGGAAAGCTTCATGATGTGCAGCCGGATTGTGGGCATGGGCATGATGATGAGCAGCAGCGGCTGCTGCAGCCGCATGATGGGCTGCTGCCGCCGCCATGGGATGGCCATGATGTTGGGAGTGTGAGTGGGCGTGATGGGCTGCAGCCGCCGCAGCAGCATGATGGGCCAATGCAGCTGCAGCATGCTCAGCAGGTGACAATGTTGGACGCGTGGGGGTCGACGGCTGATTGGAGGAATTATTTGTGGAATTTGGTGTATTATTGGCGGAAGAGGATGAGTTATTTTGGCTGCTACTGCTGGCTGATGTTGAACTGGATTTACTGGGTGAGTTTTCATCATTGTTGTTGTTATTATTATTGCTAAGTGCTCCGGCATATTCGGCACTGACTCTTGTTGCTTGGTCTGCAAGGGGAACAAAGGTAAGAGAGCAATAATTAATAAATTATTTAAGAAATAAAAATTAATAATTATTTTTTTCAGGACAACAAACAAAGTAAAATGAAATAAAAAAAAAAAATTTAAATTTGAAACAAAACGAGATAATTAACAAAGTATGGAGAGAATGTTGAGTTCGCCATTCCGTTTGTAACTCATCGAAATAATAATTTTAGACCCTACAAAGAATATATGTTCTGCATCAGCGTAAAATTCTAATACGATTTAGCACTGTCCGTTCTTCCGTCCGTCCTTTTGTTGTAATCACGTCAGAGTCAAAACGAATAAAGATAGGAAGCTAAAATTTTGCATAGACCAGTCTTTTGTCTGCAGACAGGTTAAGTTTGAAGTTGGGCTATATCGGTCCAAGATATCGTATAGCCCCCATATAACAGTACCCCTGATATTCGGTATTTTGATGACGGCAGCCAAATTTTTCAATCGAATTGTCTGAAAATCCACACAAGGAGTTCCTTCTAAGTACTTTACCTCCTGAAAGAGTATTATCTATATAGGTCCACGATATCGTATACCCCCCATAAAACTGTATAAGTGGCTATCGTTAGAGCACTCCAGCATTTAAATATGAATAAGTCGTTTGCATAGCGTAGTCCGAAGAGGACGCCGGCCATGGTGATGGTGTGGGCCGCCATAACAGTCGATGATCGCACTCCGCTCGTATTAATCGACCCTGGCATCAGAATAAATGCCGAATATTATCGCGAAAATATTCTGGAGGGTCTAACAAAGCCTTGGACACGTAAACATTCTGGCAACAGACCTTGGACATTCCAACACGACTCAGCATCATCGCACTCAGCATGCGCCACGCAAGAATGCAAAATGAACTTCCTCTCTTCATTTCCAGCGCACAATGGCCACCAAAATCTCTGGATAATAATCCGTTGGACTATTGTGTCTGGAGCACTTTTGGAATTCAATGTTGGCACTAAAAAATACCAGAGTGTCGATCACCTCAATATCGATCTTACCCTGTATATTCTTCTAATTCTAATTAATTTCTTCAAAATCAACGGTGATTGTTGTCAAACACCACTTGAAGCAGAATTCACTATTATTTGCTAAGTTCCAGCACGATTTCTTATATTGTAATGCTTTAGGAGTATTAATATACAGCGATCCTTTAATTGGAGCAGATTTATTTATGTTTAGTACCAGCCATAATATTTTAGTTCGAGTCCATCCAGAGTTACTGTCTTGAAATTCTGACGTTTATTAAAATTTACTTAACGCGTATGTAGTGCAATTTAAGAACACTGACCAATTTGGATATTTGCAGCTCGTCATGAATACTACAGCCTATGACTGAAAATTGTCTATGCAGGTCCAGGTCTTCGTGTAGGCCCGATGTAACGGTACCTACCTATATTTGGTATTTTGATGATTTTAGCTACATTATTGACATGATTTTTTTTTTTCAAGTTTTGTATTTGAATATTGTAATGGCCTATTGCAAAAGTTGCATATGCAAGTCCACCTCTAACGGCCGGATTCAATTTTTTTTAGAAAATTTTCAAATTCGTTCCAAATATTGGAGGACATTCAAAATTCGGCCCGGCCGAACCTACTTCTTTTTTACGTGTGTAATAATAAATAGCTTTTTAGGCGTCTAGAACACCTAAATAATTGACTTTCCAATATATTTCAGAACAAACTTCATTTAATTGCGCAAACAATGGAAATCCCGCCAAACCCCTACTTTCACTTTTCTGCCTTAAGATGTGTGAAAATCCTGCAGACAACCCTTTTTTTAACTCACCACCATTACGACCAATTGACATTTCAATAATCCTGTCTAGAGAGTAACATATCAATCCTTCTACTCATGTTTCGTAGCAAAACATTTGCCAAACTTCATTCAGCTTATCACAAATTCAGAAATCTTTGCAAAGGTATTTACAGTTTATCGAAGAAAACAACAAGGATTTCGGTTACAAGGAAATAGGTTTACCTTCTGCTCTTTTTTTCTTGGTTCCTTTTTTTGGGTGAATACGAAATAAAAACATACATGTGTTGTCAAGGCAACGTGCCATCATTTGATCCTTTAAATGTTTGCTTTTGCTCTATTGTAAAGAGATTTCCATTTCTTTTGTTGTTTGGGCATACACGTTTGGGTGCGGTGTATTATGACAATTTAAATGCTTTGGAGGAAAAAAAGGTGCGAAAAATATGTGTGTGTGCGTGATTTGATCTCAGATTGAATTGATGATTTTAAGAGAATTTCCTTATTCTTGTGGTTATTGTTGGGGCAATTATTGTGATTTTCTTTTATTTATTTATTTTCTTTTTCAAAATAAGGATATGAAGATAAGGCGTTACTTTAATGGGTGTATTGTTGTGATATTTAAGAGGAAATTTGAAAACAGTTTGTGCGTAGGAAAAAAAGGATTTAAATTAAAGAAATTATGGCTTATTAGGGATTATGTGGCGAAGGAACACCAAAAAGAGCAACATATTTAATGTGGCCAGTTGTGGAGAGGTTACTAATTAAGAGAATAGGATTTTCAAGGAAAATCGGTAGTAAAAATAGCATTTGATAAGTAAATATAAATATAAAAAAATAAAGAGAATAAAAAATATAGAAAGTAAAATAAAATAAAAAGAAAAAAATATACACAATATACCAAAGTGAAGCGGAATAAAAAATAAAATAAAAGTAACTTTAAGTTAAATGAAATAAAAAGAAAAAAAAGCGTTCCAGAATTGAGACAATCATTTAATCTAATTAGACTTCAGAAATGTCCTATGAAAAGTAAACACTTTAGTGGATCTTGGAATCAGAGCACGATTTTATTAAAGTGTGGAGTAAGGAACTCATGTATCCTTAAGTCGCAAACATTTATATACGTAGCTTGGGCGCCATGTATTAGAATATTCATCGATAATAACGAGATCGTTTATCATGTCATGATAAGCGTCATGTTTTTCAGTACAAGAATATAGGTAGATGCATCAACGCTTGAGAAGATTGATATGTCAAAATTGTGCTTTGAAAAAAATAAGTCGATTTTTATATGTTTTCCTATACGACGCAAATCGTTGTATTTTTCAACAATTTGTACAAATTTCAATAATTTTTCATTCACGATTTTCAGTATCAAAATCGGTTTGACAGTTCATTGCAGCTGTGTCGATGCGACTACCTGTATTCTTCTACCATGTTTTTCTGTTAATATATCTCAAACAATTGCATGATAGAATAATGCAGGTGGGTGGAAAAGCACTTCTGAACATTAGTAGATTTTTTATAAAAAAATATATTGTTCAAAAATTTTCCAACAATTTCTAATTCGGAAATGTTTATTAAGTTTTACAGCGCAATGAAATAAAAAGAAAGAAACAATCATCTGTTGGAACATCACATCATTTCATGAATAGGGATCCCTAAGTCCATTTATTGACTTTTGGGGCGTAAAGTAAAATGAAATAAAAAGACAAAAATATCACAGAAAAAATCGTCAAGAAATCTCATGTCATGGAAACCATTTTCAAAATTGTTCGCAAAAATCTAAATTACGCAATGTTCAACAGGTTATACAGTATAATGAAATAAAAAGAAAATATTGATTATCTGTAAGGAACATCATGTCACGGTAGGGATATGTAAGTCGACTTTCGATTTAACCTTAATCTATTTCATTGGACTATTTGACTATTGTGTCTGGAGCACTTTTGGAATGCAAGGTTGGCACTAAAAAATACCAAAGTGTGCAAGTAAGCAAGCACTTCGCCGGGAATGGGCCAAAATACCGCAGAGCAACATTCGGGCAGCGTGTGACGGTTTCATTGGCCGTGTGAAGACCATAATTCGTGCCAAAGGTGACCAATTCGAACAAAACTAAACTTTTTTTCTAAAATTTGATCCTATTTCCGACATTTTTTGTTTGACTTTGTTTCAGTTTTTTTTTTATCATACCCTGTAAACAAAAATTACCCAATATTGCGTTTAAGAAATGAAATAACATAGTGCCATAATTTTTCATCTCAAATTCGAAATATTACTTATGTGCTTCAGTGGTGGTGGGTATTCTGGGACAGCGATAGGCAATAATCTATATTTGTTTTCGGATTTTACCACATACTCTATGTTAAAATGGTCCTAACACACATGTGATGTGGCTGTAATCTTCACTTGACAAAGTGTACTCCATTTTCCCTGATTTTTTCATCCTTTCGGATGGAAAAAATTAACTCCTCCCTGATACCTCTTTCTTTTGGCAAATCTTGCATATTCTCATTGTTCATTCTTTGAAAAATAAAAAGCAATTTAAGGTGAGAGTACATAAACAGCTTGGTGTCTTCGCTTGGCATATTTTGTGACATATAATAAAGGCCAGAGCCGCACTCAAATTCTGCCGTCGTTTCCCTTTATAATTTGACATTAATATACCAAGGCATGAGGGTGAGGGTACATAAGAAGCCAAGCATTATTATTATTTATATTATTTATTGCTTTTTATATTTTTTCTATTGCAATTTTTGTGTGTTACTTTTTTTTTCTTTTTTTAACAAATTTAAAATGTCCAAAGAATTATTTTCGCATAACAATAAAAATCATGTTTTGACGTTTGTTTTTGGTTGCAAGAGGTTCAAATTTATTTTGACAGATCGTTTGGTAATCAACTCAGCTGGAAGGGGGGACCTTATACTTGGATTATGAGTCGGTAAAAAAGCTTTACATGTACTTGAACCCCTTAAGTCATCGTCTGGCTGCTTCTTCGTAAAAGAGAAAAAGGAGTTTTAGGTTAACTCAGTTCAATCTCGCTCCATAATTTATGAACAAGTATAAATTATGGAGAGAGAAAACCTTCGCTCAATTTTATATGGCATCTCTTAGGTAAGCATTTACGATTTTTTCAATTTCTGGTATAACTGAATATATTTTGCTTAAAAAAAACTTGTGCGGTTTTATTAAAGTAAATAGTTTTAAAACTTTTTCAAGATCTTGATATACAAAAAATATATAACAGACATATATTAAACAAAATTTTTCAATTGTTTTACAGAAATTTTATGTGTTTTATATAACCGGTAAAAATTACCGGTGGTCTGTACTAACGTTCTTATAATTTGATGTCTGTATTTAAAGGTTTAAAAATACTCCGAAGAAATGAAAATAGGTTTGAAATTGCATTTCCGGTTTCCTTCACAAATTCCATTTCACTTTCTTTGATTTTTTTGGAAATATGATCTGATACAACTGCCAATCACACACTCAGAGTTTTGTTTTCTCTTCTTCCAAATGACAATAGGACGCATCAAATTAATTGAACAATTAATTTGCCAATTTTCCAACAATGAAAGAAAATTTCCCAAATACAATTAAGAACAAATAAAACTTGTTAAAGTATCGCATGACCACAAAAACTAGACGTAAGTCGTATTTATGCTGCTTTCATTTTCCAAAATTTCTCGTCACTTAATTTGAACTAAATGTCGGAGAATTAGAAAAACATATGGAAGAGAATTTGTGAAATTAATACCCAAAATATTCTTTGGACGAAAACAAAAGAAAGGTATAAATGAGCTGGTGGTGTTGGTGGTGGAAGAGTAAGGGGCCAGTGTTCCGCCATGCTTCATTGAAGCATATCAACAAAAGGATGTTGGAAAAAAGGCTGGCTGGCTGGCTATCTTTGGCTTAAACCAATTTTGTAATCAATTAGTGGGCAAGGAGAGGGCTGCATGCCGCCGGCCCAGCAACAAAACATAATTGTTAATTGATGTGTATATAATATGCTGATGATGGCAATGATGACCAGTGGCCAGAGGCAGGGCCAGGCCAGAGAAATATCCCCAGAGCATGCTAATGTGCCAGCTCAGCAGGAAAAACCAGAGGAAAATTGTTTAATTAGTTTTGAAGGATTATTAGCAATTATGGGGAAAAATAAGCAAAGAGTAGAACACAAAAAAAAAATAAATAAATCAGGTTGTGTGTGGCCAGTAAAATTTATTTATAGATATTTTTTTCCTCCAAAACTAATTAAGAGAATTGCCAAAAGAGATTTTAAAAATTTAACAATATTTGAAATTAAAAACTTATTGATTTTTTTTTTCAGAAATTACCCAGACATTCCAATTATTGGCAAGCATTTCTTAGACGTTTTATCCGCACAAAAAAAAAAGAAAAATAATTGCCAATAATACCCTTAAGGTAATTTACATAAACCTTAATTTACCTCTCCTTGCCGGGTTTATTGTAACATTTTTGCCATTTTCATTCATAGCAAATACTTGGCAACGAAGAAAAGGGAAACGAACCCGAAAACATAAAGCCAACGAACGGAAACTACTGTTGACAGGAAATACACTTGAAATTGGCAATTTTGCATTTACGTTAATAATACTCAAGCGTATTTACCAGGAACACTAGTAGGAGTAGTAGCATTGCTACTTTACAACTAACTATGTTGCCGCCAATCTTTATCCTGTGACAAGAACAACCTTCACAACCCAACAACAACATCTTGCTAGCCCCGTATAAATAAGTAAGTGTTAAAGGAAAGGAACAGTCAAATTGCTGGGCTAGAGAAGTAAAATCGTCATTTGATGTGGAAGGTAAAGAAAGACATGAAATTGACGACGATGACAACAAGAAAATTGGTATTTTAATGCTCCAAGGCATTAAGTTAAGGTTCCTCGAAAATATATTTTTGGTGGATTTTTAAGGGCAGGCTTGGAAGCCGCCAATATATATTTAACTACGGAGTATGTGCATTTATTGGTAATATAGAGTCATTTATTGGAAAAAACATCAAATTTTGTCTCCAGGTAAGGTGGAATGAAAAAGAAGAAAATAATATTAAAGTAAAATGAAATAAAAAGAAAAAATACAAAACGGAACGGAACGGAAAATGAACAGCAATGTGGAGAAGTAAAATATGTTAAAATGAAATAAAAAGAAAAAATATTTATGAAAACGAGTTGGTTTCAGAGGAGATAATTTTCTCAACGGAAAAATGTGGAGAAGTAAAAAAAAGTTAAAATGAAATAAAAAGAAAAAATATTGATGATAACGGAATTGGTTTCGGAACAGAAATTTTTCCTCAACGGAAAAAACTTCCCCAGAATCGGGAAAGGGTTAGTACAGACCACCGGTAATTTTTGTCGGTTATATAAAATACATAAAATTTCTGTAAAATAATTGAGAAATTTGTTTAATATATATATATCTGTTTATATATTTTTTGTATTTCAAGATCTTGAAAAAGTTTTAAAACTATGTACTTTAATAAAACCGCACAAGTTTTTTTTTTTAAGCAAAATATATTCAGTTATCCCCGAAATTGAAAAATCGTAAATGCTTACCGGTAAAAATTACCGGTCATCTGTAGTTAATGGTTAAACATGGTACAATAAGGAGGTAGAACAGCTTCGTGAAATTAGAGAAATCTGGCAAAACTTGTTAATATCATTAACGTGCGACCCGCAGTTTAAGTTTCTTCCAATCATTGATTTTGAAAATATTTTGCTTTGTTTGTTTTTCAAAACAATAAATACATACATAAAATTGGCAGAAGTCGGGCATACTTAGAAAAAGAAATTGTAAGCAGCTGGTAGCTCTACATTACCTTTTTATTGTACCATGGTATTGAGGATGAATTTGTTTCCCTTAAGGAAATAATCTTAAGGTGAGAATACATAAAACGCTTTTTTGACTGGCTTAAGTATCGGCTGGCTACTTCCAAAAAGAACAAATGAGCGTAGGACCACAATCGAACCTAAAAATCCTTCGTTCCTCTACGAAAAACCAGCCAATGATTTAAGCCAGCCAGAAAAAGCTTTTTCTGTTCTATCACCTTTGAGCCCAGAGGATGGATTTCTTTCACTAGACTAAACATTTGTATTATTATTAGGCGTTGAAACCGTTTTATTCAGAGCTCACTGGATTAAAGGAAAGATACACTTTTGCTCTGACTTGCGGTTTTATTGAGAGTGAAACTTAGGCTGCTTAACCTAACGTTGTAAGAGCGTAACGTAGACAGCATGGTAGAAGACTACAGGTAGATGCATCAATGCTTGGGAAAATTGATATGTCAAACATTTTTGAATATTTCTTCAGAAATAAGTAGAATAGGAGGTTGTTAAGATATGGATTTTTTTTTACAATTTTTACAAATTTTAATAATTTTTCATTTAAAAAATTCAATTCCAAAATTGGTTTGACAGTTCATTGTCCCAGCAGCTGTGTGGATGCGACTACCTGCATTATTCTACGACGGTAGACATTGAATAGTAACGATACTAGGAACGGATTTTTTTTCGATGGGAAAAGATCCCAAACTAAATGTGATTCAAAGTAAAATGAAATAAAAAGAAAAAATATGGACAAGGCGGAATTAGTTTCTGAAGAATTATATTCCTCTATGGGGAAAAAAAGCTTTCTTTAGGAAAAACTCCCACAAAAGCGTTTTGGTGAGAATTTTCCAGGGTAAAGCCATTGAAAGTGCAAGAACTTACACCGCAACAGAAAGAAAATATACTCAAAAAAGCTAAAGTGGTGAACTGCCGAATTTGGTTTTTTCCGATGAGAAAAACATTCGTTGTCCCGAAGTTTGTAAACAAACAAAATGATCGTGTTTACTTGCCAAAGAGGTCAGTTGAAAATGTGCACTAGAACTCAAGCATCGGTCATGGTGATGGTGTGGGCCGCCATAACAGCCTATGGTCGCTCTCAGCTCGTATAACCGACCGTGGCATCAGAATAAATGCCGAATTTTATCGCGATAATATTCTGGAGGGTATATTAAAGACTTGGGCACGCAAACATTTTGGCCGCATACCTTGAATATTCCAGGACAGGACTCAGCACCATCGCACTCAGCACGAGCCAACCAAGAATGGTTACAAAATGAGGTTCCTCGCTTCATTTCCGGCACACAATGGCCACCAAAATCTCCGGATACCAATCCGTTGGACTATTGTGTCTGGAGGACTCTTGGAAAGCAAGGTTGGTTTAGAAAATGCAAAAGTGTCGATCACCTCAAGCAAGCGCTTCGCCGGGAATGTACCAAAATACCACAGAGCAACATTTGGGCAGCGTGTGACGGTTTCACTGGCCCGTTGAAGGCCATAATTCGTGCCAAAGGTGACCAATTCGATCAAATCTAAACTTATTCTAAAATTTGATGCTATTTCCGACATTTTTTGTTATAAAAAATTTAAAAATATATATTTTTAAATATTTATTTATATAAAATTTAAAAACTATGGCGTTTGACTTTGTTGTAGTTTTTTTATCTTACGCTTTTTATATAACCTAAAAATCTTTCCTTTGAAAACAATAGTTTCAAGGGTAATAGTAATTTTCGAGTCCTAGGACTTTTCTTAAATTTCCCTTCAACCTTGACGATAGAAAAAAATGGATTGAAATTCCATTTCTTAATTTTCTTGCCACTAATTAGTCCACAGCACCTTGTCCCATAACCTATCCGACTACGATCTAATCTCGTCACGAAATAAAACAGCTCTTAATGTTAATTAATGCATTTTTTCCTGTTTGCCAAGTAAATGTAAACACTAAACTACAGATCAAGTGTCTGATTAAGGTTTTACACGGTAATTAATCAAAAAAATAATGAAAATCGACTTTTTTTTCTGCGCTATCGATGATGACGATGATGATGGCGGCGGCGGCGTCCAACGGAAATGAGAGGGAAAATATTTGCCATTCATTAGAGGTTTGAATATTTCGCTGTTGAAAAAAGTAAATTGAAATAAAAAGAAAAAATATCCAACAACAACAACAATGCCAACCAATTTCCAGTAGAGTGAGTATGAGATTTGATTTCGAAAGCATTTCCGTAGTATTTATTTTCATATTTTTTTTTTTTGCGACGTTCTCTGTGTGTGTGTGTCTGCTCTGGTGCTTGCTCTATTTGCTTGCCAATTTTCCAAAGCTACTGATTGCTAACTAGCATGACTGTTTTTTCAGCTATTCATCATTTGATACTCGAGTGCTGGTAGTACTACTGCTGCTGCTGCAGATGTTGTTGTTGTTGCTAGTGGTTGTTGCTGGTGTTTCTGTTGTTTTGCCATTATTATTCCTACTTCTATCCGGTGCTGGGCCAGAAGTATATGGGAGGAAATAATATTCCTTTCTGGCATGAGAGACGACGGACGGACGGACGGATGGGTATAATGGCGTCGACTAAGTCAGCCAGTTAGTTGGGGGCAAGAGGCAAAATACACAAACGCCAGCCAAGTTTGGAATGGGGATTGGCAAAGAAAATTCCAAGAGCAGCAAAAAGTTAAAGACCGTTGTGTGAGTAAGCATTGTTGGTTTTATGTTACGCTTATTTTCCAATTTTCTTCTAGTATTGTTTTGGCTATATACTTGGCTATATATATGTCTGGGTATATACATACAGTCGTAGTCACTTTATATACACACACACACACAGAAATTCCATAGTATTTCGTTTTTGGCTTTCATTGAGTTTTCCACCATTTACGAATTTTATTTACATACCAACAGACATTTGTATGTCGGTATGTATATATTTGGCTTTTACATTTTAATGATTGTTATGTATTTACATACAGACAAAAGGGAAAAATGCCTTTGTTTGTGGCTCTCCGTTTCTCCCTCTCTCTTTCTCTCTCTCTCCCTGAGTTGGCAGCTATTCACCGACTTATTTATAACGCCAGTGAAGCTTAAATTAAATAATTGGATAATTTGTAGAGGTTTAGGTTTTCAATTTGAGGTAGACGACGACGTTAGAAATGGATGGTTGGCAAGGTATTGTTGTTTGAAAAACCCGAGGAAGATGACGAAGAAAACGAAGTATTGCCAGCAAAGAATAATGAGAACAAAGCACAAATGAAATGGGAGTATGAATTTGTAGCAAAAAAAAATTCCCAAAAGGAAAAAGAAATCAAATTATAAGAAAGAAATTCATAGCAGAAACCGAAAAACGTTCAGTGATTGTCAAGATATTGAGTATTCGAAATTGGTTTGCTATTGTGTGTTGGCTTCGCTTTGTTATTGTTGTAAACTGAGTAGACTTATATTATGGTGATTGGCAATTAAATTGAATGAGAGCAAAAAACAAAAAAAAAAAAAAAAAAAAAAAAAAAAAAGAACGAAAGAAATACGAAATATTAAAGTGAATTGTTGTCGTTTTCAAATGCAAATTGGGTCTGGAAAGTTAAATGTCAAAAATAACTAAGAGTTAAATGAGGAGCCGTGCGTCATCCTAAAAGGTTCCCTGTGTGGGAACATACGGAAAAGTTCGTTCTAAGGAAAATATTCTAAAAGTTTTTTGACTCCTGGAAAAAGGCAGAAAAGTAAATTGTAATGAAAAGAAAAAATTCGAGAAAGTGGAGCTTACTACGAAAAATTTTGGCGTAAAAAAGTTAAAATGAAATAAAAAGAAAAAATTATATTTACATATATAGACATTATATTCTTACGAATCAAGTGATATATTTGACGGAAAAGAGGAACTTGAAAATGAATCGTTTTTTAATTTTTTGAGGAAAAACAACGGAGTTAATTGTGGTGTTGCGCGCATGGTAGAAGAATAATATCAAATTTTTTTTAAACTTTTTGTCAAAAATAAGATAAGTAGATTTTTATATGTTTTCTTACACCAAGCCAATCGGAGGTAGAAATAACATGTATTTTTCAACAATTTTGAATATTTTTTCATTAAAAATTTTCAATTCCAAAATCGGTTTGACAGTTCATTGTCCCAGCAGCTGTGTCGATGCGACTAGCTGTATTGTTCTACCATGTTATATTCTAACGAATCATGTGATATATTTGACGGAAAAGAGGAATTTTGGAAATGGAGCATTTTAAATATTTTAGAAAAAAAAAATACGTAGTTAATTATGGTGCCCACGTCTTCATTCCTGCTCTGTTCCAGTACCTACAGAGAATCTACTAATTTTGGATTTTTTTTTTTGATACCATAAAGGGAAAATCGGCTATCGTAGTAAAAATTTTTGAATTCTGGAGCAGACCTTTAATGTGGTTTAATTTCTGAACTTTTAAACATTAAGAGAAGAAAATTGAAATAAAGAGAAAAAAAATGGGGACAATGGAGTTTACTATAATAAACAATAAATTGAAGTAAAAAGAAAAAAAATCGGAAATAATGCAGTTTTCAAAAGTGGCAAATTGAAATAAATCAAGAAAGTTAAAATGAAATAAAAATAAAAAATGAAAAAGAAATAAAAAAGAAAACAAATAAAAATATGGACTTCATATTCTAACTAGTCATGTGATATATTTGACGGAAAAGAGGAATTTGGAAATGAAGCATTTTTAAATATTTTAGAAAAAATAAATATTGGGAAAAATACAGTTTACTATAATTAATATATGAGTAATGATTAAAAAAATCGAAAATAATGAAATTTTCAAAAGAGGCAAATTGAAATAAAACAAGAAAGTTAAAATGGAATAAAAAGAAAAAATAAACACGCAAAAAATGTTAAGTTCGGCCGGACCGAACTTTTAATAACCTCCACCTTTGGGTAAAGAAAAAAGATATTTGAATTCAAACGTGATCCACTTTAAACTACAAATATCAGTTTGGAACGATAAAGTGGGTGAGGCCGTAGCATGGGGGCCATACCAAAACGGGATCCTCCATACACAGTTTTATACTTCAAATTTTGTGGGTAGAAGTGACTAGGATTATTAAAATACCGATTATCGGTGGGTAACGTTATGTGTGCGTTATAGGAAAATGTGGATCTAAATTTTCAATGTTCTGCTGCCGGAACCCATTACAAATTACAATTTCTGGGCAAATCCGTGGAAAAATGTAGTAAAAATCACAAAAAAACTAATATTGGTACCGTTATATGGGGGCTATATGAAAACGTGGACCTATACGTACAATTTTTCGCCACCGTAGCTAGAACCTATTGTCAACTACAATTGCCAATTTCTGGGCAAATTCGTGGAAAATGTGGCAAAAATCATAAAAACACCGAGTATCGGAAGGTAGCGTTATATGGGAGCTATTCCAAAACGTGGGCCGATATAACTAATAAATTATAATAAATTGTTCTGCCAAATTTGGAAGCTCTATTTCGAATAACGACAGACGGGAAGACAGACAGACAGACGATCATCATTAAATCGACCTAGAATTGTATGGCGATTATGAATATAATTATGGGATTTATGGGGTCTCTACGAGGAATTTTCAGGGATGTTACAAACGGAATGACAAAGTTAATATACCCTCCATAGAATGGTGGAGGGTGTAAAAATTTCGGAAAAATTAAATAAAAAAAGATAAAATGTAATAAAAAGAAAAAAATATTTACATATATAGACTTTATAACGAATCCTGTGATATATTAACAGGAAATGATGAACTTGGATTTTGAAAAAATACTGAAACTTTCCTTTCAAATTCAGCAGTAAAGTAAAATAAGAAGAAAAGAAAATGTGGCAAATTGAAATAAAACAGGACAATTAAAATGAAATAAAAAGAAAAATTGAAAAAAAAAAAAAAAAAAAAAAAAAACACTTGTAAGGACTTTATATTCTAACGAATCATAACAGGAAAGTTGATCTTGGAAATGGAGCATAATTAATATTTTAATGACAAAATACGGAGTTGCACCCAATATGCGTCGCATTAAAAGATTAATATCGAAACCAATTATGGAAAATTCTAATTAAATGTAATAATAAAAATAAAAGTTCGAAGATAATGGAGCTTACTATAAGAAGTTTTGAAAGATTGAAATAAAAATGAAAAAGATAAAATGAAATAAAAAGAAAAAAATATTTACAAATATAAACTTTCCCCGAATTATGAGATATATTAGCAGGGAAGGGTGAACTTGGAAATGAAATCTTTTGAATATGGATTTTGAAGAAATGCTGAAACTTTCTTTTCAAAATTAGCAGTAAAGTAAAATAAGAAGAAGAAAAAATCGATAGAGTTGTGAAATCTATTCACAGAACAGTTCTAGGAACTATGTCGCTCATTTGGTTCCTTCGCCCCATTTAGTTAACTCTTTTTAGGCAATAAATTGTAGTGATCTGATTGTTAAATGATTTTATATCAATAGACACATGTATTTAAAAAAAAAGCAAAAAATTATTCCAATCAATCAGGTGGTACTGTGTTTTTTTGGGATTACATATCAGTTACTGGAGAAGGTGAACTGTGTATTATTGAAATATATTCGAATTACGGACCAAACTAAATATTTATCCATTCGGCTTCGGGTGCAACAACACTTACTATGCTGATACCATGAATATAAGTGATTTATTTTCGAAAGGAAAATACATAAAATATAAAGACAATCACATTAAAACTGCAAGTCTAAAAACGGTTAGCGAAAACAACGCCGTATGAACATGCTATAGGCTGTCTCGCGTTGCCAACTAATCAAACATCTCACACGATCTTTTTTAAAGTTCTGTTCACACATGACAAACCTTGTGAATCTTTTTTGTAATTCTCACCCCTCACGCGTATATCACTCCCCTCCCCTTGTCATCAATTTCAAAATTAAATTTCCAACTAAAACAAGTGTCGTCTTCAATTATTTTCAATTCGTTATGCCCGAAGGGTTATAATCTGAGTTTGTTGTTTTTTGGTAAATTTAACATCCTATTTAATGGGTTAATAAATATTTAAGCAACACAAGGACCATAACCGACATACATATATACATACATCAACAAATAACACATGGTTGTATTGGATTTTATGCTTTCAATGTGGTTGTGTTCGGGTGTGTTAAAAATCAACCCTTTTTATATATACATATATCCTACACAAAGTCATTTGTTCCGCATAGTACCACAGTAGATTTGACACACACACACATACTTACACGAGGTGTAAACCTGCTGCAATACAGGGTGGCAATTTGTTTGCTGTTTTTTTTGGTGTTTTTCTGCACAAGGCCTGTGAAATTGAGTGCAAAATAAAATAAAACACAAAAAACAAAACGACAACATTGAAAAAGGTTTGACAGGCAAATTTGTTAAATTTAGGATTTTTTCTGTTCTGTTAACCCCTTCCCTTCAACAAATAAAGGCAAAAAAATTGAAAATTTTCAAGAAAGTTATGTCACACGAAGTGCGGAGATGAGGTGTGCGGAGTGTATGAGAGATGTACTCATTTTAGTAAATAAATAACTGGATTAAATAAAAAAATCTCATTGGGTTGTATGTTTTTTTTTGGATGTTGTTCTTGTTGTCGGTAGCTTACTTTGTTTTTTTTTTTAAGTATTTAAATTACTTGGGGTATGTTTGTTGGCATATATTTGGCGAGGAAAAATTGGGGATGTACATATTTTGTAAGGAAGTACATTATTGTACGTGGGTTGTTCGGTAATTTAAAAAGAGAAATTGAAAAAGTAAAATGAAATAAAAAGAAAAAATTTAAAAAGATCGAAAGAAATATTGAAAAAATTCAACTGAAAAATAAGCGGAATATTCCTTCCTGCCAAGAGGGTCTCACAAATAACCTAAAATTTTTTTCAAAAAAAAAAAAAAAAAAAAAAAAAAAAAAACAGCTAAGCTAAGCCGGGCCGATCTTTTAATACCCTCCACCAAATTTGAAACGATTCCGGCGAATAATGTTGCTAAAATCATGAAAATACCGAGTATCGGAAGGTACCGTTATATGGAGGCTATACGAAGACATGAACCTGCACGGACAATTTTCTGTAATAGGATGTAGTATCCATTACGAACTTCAAATACCAAATTTGAAACAATTCAGGTGAAAAATATCGCTAAAATCATTAAATTACCGAATATCGGGAGTTACCGTTATATGGGGGCTATACAAAAACGTGGACCAGCACAGACAATTTTCTGGCTTTAGTACCCACTACGAACTCCAAAAAACAAAATTGAAATAATTCCGGTGAATAATGCCGCTAAAATCTTGAAAATAACGAATATCGGGAGGTACGAATATCGGGAGGCCATATGAGGGCTATACAAAGACGTGGACCTGCACAGACACATTTCTGTCATAGGCTGTAGTATCCACTGCGAACTTCAAATACCAAATTTGAAACAATCCCGGTAAATAATGTCGTTAAAATCATCAAAATACCGAATATCGGAAGGTACCGCCATATGAGGGCTATACAAAGACGTGGACCTGCCCAGAAAATTTTCTGTCGTAAGCTGTAGTATTCATTACGAACTTCAAACACGAAATTTGAAACAATTCCGGTGAATAATGTCGCTAAAATCATCAAAATACCGAATATCGGGAGGAACCGTCATATGGGGGCTATACAAGGTTGTGAAGCTGAATAAAAAAAATTTGTTATAGGCTGTAGCACCCATAACGAACTTCAAATACCAAATTTGAAACATTTCAGGTGAATAATGTCGCTTAAATCACCAAAATACCGAATATCGGGAGGTACCGTAATATGGAGCCTAATATACCCTCCATAGGATGGTGGAGGGTATAAAAATTCCTGAGAATTCGAAACCTATTTAGATTTTTGCTATTTTGACCTAATTCCAACGCTTGCATTTGGAATTTTTCACATCCTAGAGAATATTGGTTGGAAAGGAGGGCTTGAGGGGTGCGAAGGACTATTCCAAAATATATACCCATGTTGAAATGTTTTCTGTAAGATGATTCTCCACCCCCAAAGTAGCCTCAATACAAATTTTTGACCAAATCGATTGGAAAATATTTCAAGATTCTCGTATTAGGTAAAGTCAGGAGGTACCTTTATTTGGGCTCTACACCGAAACATTGACATACATTGACAATTTTCTGCGAAAAGGTTTTCTACACCATTAGAAATCAAGATATCAAGGTTCAAGATATCAGAACTGGTCATATATTGAGGATGGTATCCTCTTTCTAAGAACTTAACATTTTTTTAGGTGTGAATTTATTTGACCTTTTTTTCCCCTCCTTTTATTTGAGGTAACCAAAAAAAAAACTCCCCCGTCATTATTTTCTTAAAAAATTTTTAATTAAAAATTAGTAACAAAACAAAAATCCAACAACAACAACACAAGTTAATTTTCGATTGTCTGTCCCTGGCTTTGATAAACCAAAATAAATAAACATTTCTTGGGAGATAATTTGAAAATTGGTTTTCTACAAAAAATAAACAAAATGAAAACAACATTTTCAAACTCACAGGTTGTTTTGAGCTGCTGTTGTCTGTCAGGCCCAAACTCACACTCTTGAGTTTGGTCTGCAGTTTGAAGAAGAAGAAGAAAAAACCAACTGTTGGCCCAAATCCTAATTTTTCATTTTCCATTTACCTTAAATGGCGGATCATTACACATTGTGTGAGCCAGCCAGCCGGACAAGATACTTGAGTTTGTCATCGTCATCATCACCAGCAACCATAGCTAACAGATCAAATTATTAGAAATTGTTTCACTTGGTCTTGTTTTTCCAAACACCACCAAGAACATTGGTGCTGAACCACCAGGTCTTATGTCGTTTTGGGGGGTTTGTTTTCTTTTCAAGTTTCTAAAAAAAGAAAATAATCAACAAAAATATGCCTGTGGATGGGTTAACCCAAATTCTAGGAAGTGTGTCCAGAGAAGGTTGAGAGGTTGAATACTTGAATTTTAATCAGCATTTTTTTTTTGGAGTGCTTTTCCCGGTAATCGTATTATTTGATAATATTTGAATTTTTAGAATTTTTTAAAGTTCAAGAAGATTTAAAAATAAATATTTTTTTTTAAAAGTCCCCAGCGGTTCGACTACGTTTTCGTATAGCCCTTATATGACGGTACCTCCGGATACTCGGGTTTTTCATGATTTTTGTGACATTATTTTCCGGAAAAATTTCAAATTTCGTATTTGAAGCTCGTAATGAATACTACAGCCTATGAGAAAAAATCCCATGTTTTCGTACAGCCCTTATATGACGTTACCTCCCGATAGTCGGTATTTTGATTATTTCAGCTACATTATTCACCGGAATCGTTCCAAATTTTGTATTTGAAGTTCGTAATGGGTACTACAGCATATGGCAAAAAATTTCGTATGCAGGTCCACGTCTTCGTATAGTCCCCATATAACGGTACCTCCCGATATTCGAAATTTTGATTATTTCAGCAACATTATTCACCGGAATCGTTTCAAATTTCGTATTTGAAGTTCGTAATGGGTACGACAATCTATGACAAAAAATTTCGTATGCAGGTCCACGTTTTCGTATAGCCCCCATATAACGGTACCTCCCGATAGCCGGTATTTTGGTGATTTCAGCAATATTATTCGTCGGAATCGTTTCAAATTTCGTATTGGAAGATTTTAATGGTTACTACAACCTATGGCAAAAAATTTCGTATGCAGGTCCACTTCTTCGTATAGCTCCCATATAACGGTACCTCCCGATACTCGGTATTTTTATGATTTTTGCGACATTATTCACCGGAATCGTTTCAAATTTCGTATTGGAAGATCTTAATGGGTACTACAGTCTATAACAGGAAAGTGTCTATGAATGTCCACGTTTTGATATAGCCCCCATATAAGTGTACCTCCCTATATTCGGAATTTTGTTTGTCCACGTCTTCGTATAGCCCCCATATGACGGTTCCTGCCGCTACTCGGTATTTTGAAGATTTTAGCGACATTATTTACAGGAACTGTTTCAAATTTCGTATTTAAAGTTCGTCAAGGGTACTACAGCATATGGCAAAAAATTTCGTATGCAGGTCCACCACTTCGTAGTCCCCATATACCACGATTTTAAATTAAGTGATAGTTTTCGTTTTTTTTTTTTTTTTTTTTTGAAAATTTCAACTTCCTTTCAAATGGTGGAGGGTATTAAAACTTAACTGCTTTTCTACTTGTAATTTTATAATATAGGTCTTACATAGCCTCCCAGGTCCACATACCCAACCAATATTGCCTGAGAATTGGGAAATTCTAAGTGGATAATAGCAGCAATTCCCATAAAGGGTTTGAATTCTCAGGCCAATTTTCCAATTTTTTTCTTAAATACAAAATTGCGAATTTTAAAAAATATTTTCAAAAACGTAAAAAATCCTGGATTCATTCATAGATTTTTTTATCAAAAATTAAAAAAATTGAGAAAATGGTTTTGAAAATTTCAATTCAAATAAATAGAATAAAATTTATTTGTTCCGAAATTTTTAAAACCATTCTTTAAAATTTTCAAAACAAGATCTTTTTTTTTTGACCCCACAAAAGAACAAATTTTTTCCTGGGGTTTTCTCCCAATCACTTAATCCTTGATAACGATCTTCTGTGACTCCTCTCTCTCTCTCTTTTCCTGCAAAAATTAATTACCTTTACCACTCATATTTCTTATGCCAATAATTGTTTTTTTTGCCAGAAAATATCTTATTTCAGGCAAATCTTCTACCATTTCCTGCTACGTTCCTTCCTCTTCTTTTCTTTTTTTGGCAATAATTTTTATCTCCAAAAACCAATATCATTTCGATTTTTTATTTGAATTGCAAACCACCCTCTGTTTGCGGGGCGTGCGTGCGTGCGTGTGTATTTTTGCCTTCCTCTATGCCTATTTGATGGCAGACTCGATAATTTGTTTAAGTTATTTTTCAATTAAATTCTAATGGATTGTATTCTCTAATAACACAAATGTGAGAGAAAGAGATAGCAAGTGACTTGACTTGGTTGGTTCTCTACACATACTATATTATGTATGTATGAGTGTATGTTTTGAGCACTGTTTGTTGTTGTTTAGGGGAGGTGGGTCTATAATAAATTTTTGTCACAAACATGTAATTTCATTAAAAATTTAAAAACGTAATCTAACTACTAATTTTGTCAACATTTATTGCCTATTACTTGGCAATTTTTATTGAAAACAACATTACCAGGGTTGGGATAAAGGAAACAGAGAAATGGTTGACACACGCAAATGATTGTGGAAATACACAGATTAGGGAGGGAGACTTTGCAAGTTTTGGAAAACATAATTTTGAAATGCTTGAAATATCTATGATTATTTTAAAAAAACTATGTATACTGTGTCTGCAGAAATTTTGGAAATGGGCCATGTAGGTTCAGGTGTTGGTATAGCTCCCATATAATGGTACCTTCCTATTTTCGGTATTCTTATTTACCGGAAATACTTCAAATTTGCTATTTGAAGTTCGTAATTAATATTACAGGCTATGACAAAACATTTTCTGTGTAGCTCTACGTTTTCGTATAGCCCCCATACAACGGTACTTCCCGATATTCGGTATTTTGATGATTTTAGCAACATTCTTCACCGGAATTATTTCAAATTTGCTATTTGAAGTTCGTAATGGATACTACACGCTATAATAGAAAATTGTCTGTGCAGGTCCACGTCTTCGTATAACCCTCATATAATGGTACCTCCCGATATTCGGTATTTTAATGATTATAGCGACATTATACACCGGAATTCATTCAAATTTGTTATTTGAAGTTCGTAATGGATACTACAGTCTAAGACAGAAAATTGTCTGTGCAGGTCCACCTCTTCGTATAACCCTCATATAATGGTACCTCCCGATATTCGGTATTTTAATGATTATAGCGACATTATACACCGGAATTCATTCAAATTTGTTATTTGAAGTTCGTAATGGATACTACAGCCTATGACAGAATATTTTCTGTGCAGGTCCACCTCATCGCATAACCCCCATATAACGGTACCTCCTTATATTCGGTCTATATTCGGTATTTTGATGATTTTAGCAACATTCTTCACCGAAATTGTTTCAAATTTTATATTTGAAGTTCGTAATAAATATTACAGCCTATAACAAAAAGTTTTCTGTGCAGGTCCACGTCTTCGTATAGCCCCCATATAACAGCACCTCCCGATATTCGGTATTTTGATAATGTTAGCGACATTATTCACTGAGTTTTTTTCAAGTTTCGCATTTAAATATTGTAAAGACTTATGACAAAAGTTACCTGTGCAGGTCCACGTCGTTGTGTAGACCCTAATATAACGGCTACATTCGGTATTTTTAAGATTTCAACCGAATTTTTAAAGGATTTTATTTATTTTTTTTAATTTCCAAATTCGTTAGAAATTTTTTTTTTTGTTTTTTTTTTTTTTTAAATTTCGACCTTTTGTGGGGGTGGTGCCAGAAGGAGTGGACTGATATATTCCATCTCCATACACGATCTAAGTTTGATCAGAATATTACGATGTACAAAATCGGATACTCCCTTCGGATCGTGCTATCGTGCGCACCAGCCAGCCAGGCGGACGGAAGGACGGACATCCCCAGAACGACTCCTGTAACGGATTTCGTCCAAAGAGATCTAGGGACTAAAACCCTTATTTGGATAAGGCACATTGTGGATGTATCAAATGATATATATCCTCTCTAGCCATATGGCTGAGGGTATTATTACAAAGAAAAAGGTTAATTCAAAGTCCTCCAATATCCCTCAAGAAATTTTCTTAAAAATCCACAATCCGAGTGTCCTCTAAAAATTTTATAAAAAAATTATACAAATCTTTGAACATACCTCCTATTTTCCTTCAGATTTTTTTATTCAAATTCTCTATCGACAATCCCTTCTCAAAATCCCGCGCATAATCCCCTAATCCTCATTATCCCTAATGTATTAAAATTACAAAAAGTCCTCTAATCGATTTATCCTTTATTTGTTGCAAATTCCATTAACCTTTCATTCCTTACAACCCCCCGGCAAATACCTTTCCAATAATTGGTCAATTTGTGGTAAATGATCTTCCAAACCACCTCCCCCTCCCCGCCTCGTTGAAACCACACACACAAAAAGAGTAAGAAAATCACCCATAAACCCTGGCATTTACAGCCCATCGTCCTTTTGGAAGTAAAGAACCAAAAACATTGAACAATATTTCCTTTTTGGGTGTTAATAATAGTTTCATTTACCCCTCCCCTCCGGATCATTCGACAACTAAGTGGATAAGTGTTAACAAGAAAATTGGGAGAGAGAGAGAGAAAAAAAGGAACGTGGAAAAAAGTGTGAAAATTTAAGCAGCAAAAAAAAAAAAAGACATGTGGATTGATTTCCAATGCATATCCTCGATGACCCCGACCCTTCAAGGAGTAGTTGAAAAATAAAGAAAAAAAGGACATGTGTTTAGGTTGAAGAAAATGGGTGATTATTACAAGAATAATATTGACTTTTTGGCTGCCCTAAGAAAGGTTTCCTTGCCAAGGATTATACCTTGCATATCCATGGGAGAGAAAGTGTTTGTGTGTGTGTGGAACAGTAGCTAACCACCACTTAAACCTGGAGTGCCTTACAAATAATGCACTCCAACAAATTCCCTACTCTACTTGAAAGTGTGAAAAGCAAACAGGATAATTCATAGGAAATTTTGGCCAAAAGGTTTTTCTTCTTTTTTCCGAAATCATGCTATTCTATGGTGGTTTGGCTTTGTGGTTAATGTTTGTTGGCCCTCACTTGAAATGCCCTTTAAAGTGTCTGTGTGTGTGGAGAGGATAAACAACAATAGATAGCTCCTGGTCTGGTCTAGCTAGGTAGTTAGTTTTTCTTCGTCTTGTGATGTGTTTTGCTTTGCCTACTTAGGTCTTGTTGGCTAAGGGTCATACAAGTATTTGCTCTGGGTGTCTTTCAAACATCACTTCTCCTCCTCGAAGAAGTGCCAAAGGAGGTCTAATGTTTACACAAAAAGTAAATAGGCAAACGCCTACTTTTTCGCACCTTTCTTTTTGGCACTTCTTGCCGGGCCAGGGATGACATGACGTGCCCGTGTTGCTGTTGTTGTTATTGTTTGTGGTGCAAACAATTTTGCACCTTTCTTTGTTGTTTAGTTTATGTGTGTGTCATTAACATTCTTTAGTGTTTTCATTCTTCCATTCGAACAATGTACTTCCTCTTTGAGGATAGTAGTAATGGCAAAGAAAAAAAAGAAGATGGGAGAGATACGAGGGAGGAGGGACAATTTTTTAATCAATTTTTCAAAGCACCCAATCTTGGATTTTTTTAAAGGATCAAAAAGATTGGAATTTTTTTTCGGGATCATCAGATCTCAAGTTTCAATTTTAAAAGAATTTCTTAAGTCAAATTGTTTTCTAGACTACTTTTTCTAAGATCCAAGGAGCTTTACATAATTCTTATTTTTTATAAATGCTTCCGAAGGACCCTCAAAAAAAAATAATGAAGGACCATCGGAAACCCTCTTAAGTCCGGAAATTTTTTAGACAACTTTTTCAAAGACCCAATGAGCTATAATTCGGATTTGTTTTTATAAATGCCTCCGAAGGACCTTCAAATAAAATAATGAAGGACCATCGGAGCAATAATTGTGTTTTTTTAAAGGGTTTTTTTCTGAAGACCCACTTAAGTCCAAAAGTTTTTTAGACTACTTTTTCAAAGACCCAAGGAGCTATAAGTCGGATATTTTTTGTAAATGTCTCCGAAGGATACTAAAAAAAAATAATAATAATGAAGAACCATCGGAGCAATAAATTAATTTAGGATTTTTTTATAAATTCCTCCGAAGGACCCTCAAAAAAAATTTAAAGATAATCGGAGAAATAATTGTGTTTTTTAAGGATTTTTTCTGGAGACCCACTTAGGTCCAAAAAATTTATTGGACTACTTTTTCAAGGATCCAAGGAGCCATTATTCGCATTTTTTATAAATTTTTTATAAAACATTTCTGAGTAACCCAAGGAGCTATGATTTTTTTAAAAGAATTTTTTTAAAGGACCAAAAGAGCTACAATCGTTGATACCTTATAAAAATAATTTTTAGTACAAGAGGAGCTATAAACGTATATTTATTGCGAGCACCAAACAGGTGTAAGTCTAGGAGGATTTTTTAAAGAACCGAAAGGGCAGCAATTGAGTATTTTTATATTTTTTACAATCGTGGGGTTTTAAAGATTATATTGAGGACTCAAGGAAATAGACTTGTTGCTCCTTTAAAAAATAAATTTTAAGGATTAAGTACCTTAAAAAATTTATTTCAAGGACCAAAGAAGTAAAAATCATTTTTAGTAATAATCGCAATAATCGTAATTTTTAGTAATAATCGCGTATTTATTGTCAGGGGCAATAAGTTTAAATCCAGGAGGATTTTTTAAAGAACTTATTGCACAAATCAAAAGACCTGTCATTTAGGACTGTAAGGAATGTATTTCACGAATAAAAGGGGGTATACAACATATACAGGTGAGATGAAAAAACTGCATCCAAATTCAGACTGCTGTCATTTCTAATCCACTCGTCCGACAGCTGTTAAAATTATTCCAGTGACAGCTCATTATATTGTTTACAAGCGTACAAAAGGATTTTTGTGAGAATTTTCCAGAAAAATCGGTTATTCGTGATGAAATTCAAGCGTGATAGTGTGATTTCCTTATATTTGGCTGGAAAACCACAAGTGGCTATCGTTAGAGCACTCCAGCATTTAAATGTGAATAAATCTGCTGTGTCTCGTACCATCGCTCGTTACCGTGCCGTGATACTGGTAGCGTAGCCCGACGTCAAGGAAGTGGACGGAAGATAACAGCGGTCGAAACCCGCGTCGCAGTGGCCGAAAAAGGGTTCGTGAGCAGAACATATCGCAATATTCCATTCGGAAAATATTGAAAAATGAGCTCGGGGTAAAGCCATTGAAATTCCAAAAAATGCAAGAACTTATACCGCAACAGAAAGAATATATACTCAATAGTGCTAAAGAGTTGCTTCGCTTGGCCGAAAGTGGTGAACTGCCGAATTTGGTTTACTCCGATGAGAAAACATTCCTTGTCCAGCAGTTTGTAAACCAACAAACTGATCGTGTTTACTTGCCAAAGAGGTCAGATGAAAATGTGTACTTCCGGTTGGCCACCAGAACTCATGCGCCGGCCATGGTGATGGTGTGGCCCGCCATAATAGCTGATGGTCGCTCTCCGCTCGTATTAATCGACCGTGGCATCAGAATAAATGCCGAATATTATCGCGAAAATATTCTGGGGGGTATATTAAAACCTTGGACACGCAAAACTTTTGGCCGCTGACCTTGAACATTCCAACAGGACTCAGCACCATCGCACTCAGCACTCACCACCCAAGAATAGTTAAAAAACGGGGTTCCTCGATTCATTTCCAGTGCACAATGGCCACCAAATCACCGGATACAAATCCGTTGGACTATTATGTCTGGAGTATTTTGGAAAGCATGGTTGGCACTAAAAAATACCAAAGTGTCGATCACCTCAGGCAAGCGCTTCGCCGGGAATGGGCCAAAATACCGCAGAGCAACATTCGGGCAGCGTGTGACGGTTTCATTGGCCATTTGAAGGCCATAATTCGTGCCAAATGTGACCAATTCGAACAAATCTAAACTTATTCTAAAATTTGATGATATTTCCGACATTTTTTGCTTTCACTCAATAAAATTTAAAATAAAATGTAAAAATTATGGCCTTTGACTTTGTTGCAGTTTTTTTGCTGACCCTGTATTATTATCCCTAATGTGTTATTTAAGATTTTTTCACTAAAAGAATGGAATGAGTTAATCGATGGTTTTTAAAGCCTTTTCTGAAAGATTTTGGAAGAATTTTCTTGAGGGATCCAGAGATTTGTAGTAAACCATTTTTAACATTATTTCTGAATAATGTTTTTTGTGATTGATTTTTGGTTGAGTTTTTTAAGAATTCTTTTTCTTTTGCAAAATTTTTTAAAAAAATTGCTCACATATTTTTTGGGATTTTTGATGAATTTTTTATGGATTTTTTTCTGAAGGACCAAGAAAGCAATAATCGTGAGATTTGTAGGTATTCTTCAAGCCTGTTTCTGAAAGTTTTTTTTTTTTTGAATTCTGTAGTTTTTAAATTTTTGTGAATAATTTTTTCGGGTGTTTTTCTGAAATTTTTTGATAATTTTTTTAGATTTTTTCTGAATGATTGTGGGTGCAATTGTTTTATAGATATTTGGTAGATATTTGAAGGACTAATAGCACGATAACCGTAAGTTTTTAGGAATGATTTTAAATGGGTTTTTCAAAAAATTTCTGAAGGATATTTGGTGGATTTTTTAAAATTTTTCTGAAAGATTTCTCAAAAATTTTCTAAAGAATTTTTGGTGGATGTTTAGAAGGCTCACGGAGCTTTAATCCTTTTAATTTTTCTAACTCGACTTATCATACCTTAGCCTCTCTCTATCCATCCCCGGTTACATCTTCTCTAACTCCATATGATAATCAATTTTGTCCATTTTTTCTGTTGAATAAAATTGCTTCGAAAATGTTTGTGTGTGTGTATGTGTTTTGAGAATCCTTTAAGAATAGAAAAAAAGCTTTGTTGTGATTGATGTTCATTCCTTTAGCCCTTCGTAGCATATTTTTTTTTTGTCATAGAAGTTAAGCTACCAGCAGGTAGTTTAAGAACTAGCAAAAGCAAACACATCAAACCGTCAGACAAACTGTCTAGTTTGCCAGTTGTTGCTGTTTAACACCAGATTTTAGGTTATCTTCTAGTCTTTCTTTGAGACTATTGTTCGCTCGCCCTCTCCCTGTGTGTGTGTGCGTGTTGGAAGCAGTTGTTGCTGTTGTTTTTAGGTAGGTACTTAAGATATGATTTTTCGCACAATAGGTGTTAAATCCGGACATCCTATTCTATTCTGCTTTATAATGGTATAAAATTACTTGATGGTTTTTATTGTTGTTGTTGTTTTTTTTTTTGAAAAAAAAATCGAGTTTTCTAAGATATAATTTGATTACTCTATGACGAGTGAGTTTTGTTTACTTTCTGGTCCCTATTGAGATCGGTAGAGGTTGGCCTTCTATTGGCAGTTGGCAAGTTTTATGGAAATGGTTAATTTAATTAATTGAGGACAAGAGAGAGAGAGAGAGAGAGAAAGAGGAGATAAGAATGGATGACTAGAAATAAGTTTTCTCTAAAAGTTCTGGCAGAGACCAAAAGGCGACCAATTTGTGCATATCAACAGGAATTCGGAACAAAATCAGAATTTAGATAATTAAAATGTCCGATCCAGAAATATATTTCTAATTACACCCTCAGCCATATGGCTAGAGAGGGTATTTAACATTTGATACGGCCAAAACGAGCCTCATCGAAATAACGGATTTAGACCCTAGGTCTCTTTGGACGAAATCTGTTTCAGGACATTTGGAGTCGATCTCGCGATGTCCCTACGTCCGTCTGTCTGGCTGTTGGCTGGTGCGCACGATAAATATCGAAGGAAGTATCCAATTTCATCCAAACTTGTTACATCGTAATATTATTAGCAAACTTAGATCGAGTTCGGAGATGGGCAATATCGGACCGCTCCTGCTGGTACCTCCCCCACAAAATGTCGAAATTTTCAAAGAAAATATTTTACTGCACAGAAAAAGAAAGGATGATCCAATTTTGCTACAACTTTGCAAATCCTAATATTTGCATCAGTGCTAGGTCAGGTGAGAAAAAGGACAATATCGCTGCACTTCATCAAGTACCTCCCCCACAAAGGGGCAAAATTTTGAATAATTGCAAACTCTTATAAAATGTGATGTAAAAGTCCGATTGTCTTCAAATTTCACACATCTCAATATTTTTATTAACCCTAGCTCTGGTATGAATATGGAATATATCAGTCCATTCCTTCTGGTATCTCCCCTACAAAGGGTCAGAATTTTGAATAACCATGAAGCTCATAAAATGCGAAATTAACATCCGATTCCATTCAGACTTGGCACATCTCAATATTTCTATCTACACAAGATCTGTTACAGAGATGGTAGAGATCGGACCTGTCCTTCTGGTACCTCCCCCACAAAGGGTCGAATTTTTAAATAATCAAAATGTTTATAAAATCCGAAATAAGCATCCGGTCCTCTTCATATTTTGCACATACCATTATTTTTACTAAGACAAGATTTGCTGTGAAGATGAGATATATTGGTCCTCTCCTTCTGGTACCTCCCCCACAAAGGTTCTAAATTTTGAATAGGCACGAAGCTCATAAAACGCCAAATTAACATCCGATTTTATTCAGACTTGGCACATCTCAATATTTCTATCAACCCAAGATCTGTTATAAAGATGTTAGAGATCGGACCATTCCTTCTGGTACCTCCCCCACAAAGGGTCAACGTTTTTTTTTTTTTTAATAATCGAACTAAGGGTATAAATCTACCGACAAAACCGACTGGAGTGTTGTCATAATTTTGCGTTTCAATTTTACCGATATTTCTAGGTAACCTTTTTCTTAAAATTTCCAAATCGAATCAATCGATCTTTCCCCCTCAAATTTTTCTCTCCGTGTATATTTGACTGAAATATCAATATGTCAACATATTTCTTGCCATTCCAACACCTTTCACAATAAATCTACCCCTTTCGTGTCGTGTTCACACCTATCTTTTTTTTATAAAAAAACACACAACTTGTATGTACACATGTATGTGTGTTAAATGCTAATTAAAAAATAACAACAACAACACTAACAAAAACATATGTTTTTGTTGTATAACCACTGAAGGGTTGATGGCGTTGAATTGGAATCTGTTAATGTATGCGTTAATTTATTTATAAACAAATACTTATACAAACACACACAGCCATACACCATTAAAGCGTGAAACAAGAAATGAAAATGTGCCCGAACCGAGAGGTGTCAAATTTGTTATGCCTCACAAATGGCGGTTATTTTTAAAAAGAGGCGATTTATTTTTACCAGAATCTTATAATTGGGAGCATGTTGGAATGGGAAGAGAAAAATAAAGGAGAAGAATATCAAATATCGGGAGGTAGCGTTATATGGGGGCCATACGAAGACGTGGATCTGCAGGGACAATTTTCTGTCATAGGCTGTAGTTCCAATAACGAACTGCAAATACCAAATTTGAAACATTTCCGGTGAAAAATGTCGCTTAAATCACCAAAATACCGAAAATAGAGTGGTATGGTTGTATGGGGGCTATACGAAGATGTGGACCTGCACAGACAATTTTCTGTCATGGGCTGTAGTATCCGTGACGAGCTGCAAATACCAAAATTGAAACATTTCCGGTGAATAATGTCGCTTTAATCACCAAAATACCGATTATCGGGAGGTACTGATACATGGGGCCCATACGAAGACGTGGACCTGCACAGACAATTTTCTGTCATAGGTTGTAGTATCTATTACGAACTTGAAATACCAAATTTGAAACAATTCCGGTGAATAATGTTGCTAAATTCATTAAAATACCGAATATTGGGAGGTACCATTATATGGAGGCTATACGAAGACGTGAACCTCCATAAACAATTTTCTGTCTTAGGCTGCAGTATCCATTACGAACTTCAAGTACCAAATTTGAAACAATTCCGGTGAATAATTTCACTGAAATCATCAAAATACCGAATATCGGGAGGTACCGTTATATGGGAGCTATACGAAGGCGTGGACCTGCACAGACAATTTTCTGCCTCAGACTGTAGTATCCATGACGATCTTCAAATACCAAATTTAAAACAATTCCGCTGCATAATGCCGCTAAAATCATCAAAACACTGAATATCGGGAGGTTCCGTTATATGGGGGCTAAACGAAGACGTGGGCCTGCACAGACAGTTTTCTGTCATAGGCTGTAGTATTCATCAAGAGCTTCAAATGCCAAAATTGGAACCAATTCCGGTAAATAATGTCGCAAAAATCATCAAAATACTGAATATCGGAAGGTACCGTTGTAAGGGGGCTATACGAAGACGTGGACCTGCACAGACAATTTACTGTCATAGGCTGTAGTTCCCTTCACGAACTTCAAATACAAAATTTGATTTGATTCCGGTGAAAAATGTTGTTAAAATCATCAAAATACTGAATATCGGGAGGTGCCTTTATATGGGAGCTATACGAAGACGTGGCCCTGCACAGATAATTTTCTGTAGTAGGCTGTAGTATCTATTACGAACTTCAAATACCAAATTTTAAACATTTCCGGTGAATAATATTGCTAAAATTATCAAAATACTGAATATCGGGCGGTACGGTTGTATGGGGGCTATACGAAGACGTGGACCTACACGCACATTTTTCTGTCATTGGCTGTAGTATTCATTACGAGCTGTACATACCAAATTTGAAACAATTCCGGTGAAAAATGTTGCTAAAATCATCAAAATCCCGAGTATCGGGAGGTACCGTCATATGGAGGCTATGCCAAGACGTGGACCTGCATATGCAATTTTCTGTCATAGGCTGTAGCATCCATGACGAACTTTAAAATACCAAATTTGAAACAATTCCGCTGAATAATGTCGCTAATATCATGAAAATACCGAATATCGGGAGGTTCCGTTATACGGGGGCTATACGAAGACGTGGACCTACACGGACAATTTTCTGCCTTAGGCTGTAGTATCGATTACAAACTTCAAATACCAACTTTGACACATTTCCGGAGAATAATGTCGCTTAAATCACCAAAATACCGAAAATAGAGAGGTGCCGCTATATGGGGGCTATACGAATACGTGGACCGGCACAGACAATTTTTTGTCATAGGCTGTAGTATTCAGCAAGAGCTTCAAATACCAAATTTGAAACAGTTCCGGTGAATAAAGTCGCTAAAATCATCAAAATATCGAATATCGGGAGGTACCGTTATATGGGGGCCTATACGAAGGCGTGGATCTCCACAGATAATTTTCTGTCATGGGCTGTCCATTACGAACTGCAAAATACCAAATATACCCTCCATAGAATTGTGGAGGGTATAAAAAGATTTTTTCCTTACTGATTTCTAAGGCACCTCGTGGGCAAGGCCTCCACCTCACACCATGTTTAGACGGCAAATTATCTCTTTCTCTCACCCTCTCCTTTTATGTGCCGCGGTATTTATGCTCTAAAATGTTTTCGCAATTTGATTAGGTAGATGAAAGAAAAACGAAAAAACTTCTGAACTTAGCCGACTTGTCTTTGAGGAACGGCTATCACTTCTCAGGCAACCAAAAGCAAAACTTCTGCATACTTTTAGGCTGCGGCCTGTCTTTTTGATTTATATTTTTATGCATGTCCATTTATGCACATATGGCTTATTAGAGTTGCCACTTGGTTGGCTCTTAGTTATAATGTTTAGATTTCCCCACATAAACCCCCTTCTATGCTCACCTACCTTGGCTGGGTTGTAGAGAAAACCCTTTCCATGTAAATATAAAAAGACATGATTACATATTCATAAGCTTTATGAGGCTTATTTTCTTTTGGCGGTATTTTGTTTTTCTTTTCATAACAGAAGAATGACAACAAAAACAATGAGAAGATGATGAAGAAGAACAAAACAAATGGCAACAGTCTGCAAAACCCTGAAGAAGGGGGTGGTAGGAAACAAAGGTCTTAAGAAATCCATGGATGAATGAATGCCCAACCATGTGAAGGGACAATTTGAAAAAAAGGTCTTGGTTTCAGTTGGGCAAGCCTTATATTTTCTATCTTGGTTTATGGGATCATTTCTTCTACCTCCTTCCTCCCCTCACCTCACCCCCTCTCCTTGGATTGCTGTGAAAATATTGCATTTGAAGTGTTGCATCTTAGATAGCTAAGTTAGCCCACTTGTGACCGAATGAGACTGAGGCAATTTTTTTTCGTCACACACACACATACGTACATATATGCATACATACATATACACAATGTTATATACATATGTTGGTATATATGTATGTATGTATGTATCTTCAATGTATGATGAATGAATTCCTTTGTGTTCTCCTCCCTTCTATGACATTGAAGAAACCACCATCACATATGTGAGGTTGAGTTGGGCAGATGCCCTCCCCTTTACTGCCCCCTTTTTAGGTGGTTATGGCCCCAAAAAGTCCTACACATGTTTGTATGTAAGCTTGTCGATGTCTGCCGGCTTTGTCTTGGGCCTCAAGTACATCCAATGAATGGGTTTAAAAAAAAGTGTCTAAGAGTTGCACAGCAAAAAAAAAAGAGGCAACTGCAACGTCTTCAGCGCCCAACAGCAGCAAGTGACAACAACAAACAACAGCAGCCAGCCAGCCAGTGTATGCACTAATTAGCCTGAGATCTTGAGAGAAAAGCTAATCAAGAGGTCGTAGGAGGTTGGGAAATTCCGGTGAATTGAAAGTTAGAAGAAATGTGGCGTTAAAGAAAAATAAAAAAAACAGATGCCTGGTGAAACAAGTGATCCATCGGGATTCCAGGTGCATGGCAGCCAGGTCTTCTTTCAAGGGACTTAGTGGACTTTTTGGCATGGTAGCTGAGTCCTCATTCAAGGGACTTTGTGGAAATTTTTAACACCTGGCAACTGAAATATAATAAATCGTTCCAAACTTTCGCAAAAAAAAAATTTCTTTAAAATTGATGATTATAAAATCGAACCGGATCCACTGCTGTCATTTCTAAACCACACGTCCGGCAGTTGTTAAATTTTTTCCAGTGACAGTTCATTATATTGTCTAGGAGCGTACAAAAGCATTGTGGCTAGAATTTTCCAGAAAAAAAGTTATTCGTTATGGAATTCATGCGCAATAGTATGCATTCTTTATACAGGATGGGATGAAAAACCTGCAACCAACTTTAGACTGCTGTCATTTCTAAGCCACTCGTCCGACAGCTGTTAAATTTATTCCAGTGATAGCTCATTATATTGTTTACAAGCGTACAAAAGCATTTTCGTGAGATTTTTCCAGAAAAAAAGTTATTCATGGTGGAATTCAAGCGCAATAGTGTGTATTCTTTATACAGGATGAGATCAAAAAAACTGCAACCAACTTTAGACTGCTATCATTTCTAAGCCACTCGTCCGACAGCTGTTAAATTTTTTCCAGTGACAACTGATTATATTGTCTACGAGCCTACAAAAGCATTTTGGCGGAAATTTTCCAAAATAAAAGTTATTCGAGGTGGAATTCAAACGCAATAGAGTGTATTCTTTATACAGGATGAGATGAAAAATCGGCAACCAACTTCGGACTGCTGTCATTTCTAAGCCACTCGTCCGACCGCTGTTAAAATGATTCCAATGATAGCTCATTATATTGTTTACGAGCGTACAAAAGAATTTCGGCGAGAATTTTCCAGAAAAAGAAACTATTCGTGATGGAATTTAAGCGTGATAGTGTGATGTCTTTATATTTGGCTAGAAAATCACAAGTGGCTATCGTCAGAGCACTCCAGCATTTAAATGTGAATAAATCTTTTGGGTCTCGTATCGTCATTGCTCTTTACCATGATACCGGTAGCGTAGCCCCCGACGTTAAGTAAGTGGACGGCAGAAAACAGCAACATCAGCAGAAATGGTGCGAAAATTAAAGAAGCGACTTGATCCCGAAACCCACGTCGCAGTGGTTGAAAAATGGCTCGTGAGCTGAACTTCTCGCAATATTCCATTCGGCAAAATATTGAAAAAAAAGCTCGGGGGTAAGCCATTGAAATTCTAAAAAGTGCAAGAAGTTACACCGCAACAGAAAAGAAAATGAGACTCAAAAGGGCTAAAGAGTTGCTTCGCGTGGCCGAAAGTGGTGAACGGCCGAATTTTGTTTTCTCCGAAGAGAAAACATTCCTTGTCCAGCAGTTTGTAATAACAACAAAAATGATCGTGTTTGAGGTCGTGCCAAAGAGGTCAGCTGAAAATGTGCACTTTCGGTTGGCCAGCAGAACTCAAGCGCCGGCCATGGTGATGGTGTGGTGTGTGCTGCCATAACAGCCAATGATCGCTCTACGCTCGTATTAATCGACCGTGGCATCATAATAAATGCCGAATATTATCGCCAAAAAATATTCTGGAGGGTGTATTAAAGCCTTGGGCATGCAAACATTTTGGCCGCCGACCTTGGAAATTCCAACAGGACTCAGCACGCGCCAGCCAAGAATGATTGCAAAATGAGGTTCCTCGTTTCGTTTCCAGTGCCCAATGGCCACCAAAATCTCCGGATACCAATCCGTTGGACAATTGTGTCTGGAGCTCTTTTGGAAAGCAAGGTTGGCAAAGTGTCGATCGCCTGAAGCAAGCGCTTCGCCGGGAATGGACCAAAATACCACAGAGCAACATTCGGGCAACGTGTGACGGTTTCATTGGCCGTTTTAAGGCCATAATTCGTGCCAAAGGTGACCAATTCGAACAAATCCAAACGTATTCTAAAATTTGATGCTATTTCCGACATTTTTTGCTTTCATTCAATAAAATTTAGGAAAAAAATGTAAAAATTATGGCGTTTTAATTTGTTGCAGTTTTTTCTATCTCACCCTGTAGTTCTATTATTTGATATATTTTTTAAATGAGTGGTCATCAGATTTGCCATAAAAACAGGCCACCCTTTTTATTATATAGCCTCCATACAAGAGAACCTCTTTAGTTTTCCATATTTTAGAGGTGCTGACCAAATTTTTCAAAGAAAAAGTTCAAATTGTCAGCAGAAAGAAAGCTTTTTTCAAAAAAAAAAAAAAAAAAATGAATCAGGTTTTAAAAGATCTTCTCTATTTTTGTGGCGCCCAATTTCCAAGGTCCCGGCCAAATTTTTGTGATTTCTTATAAGAATTCCTCCCGATTTTCAATATTTAAAAGCACGTTGCCAATATTTTGGAAACTTCAATTGGAAGAATTAGCCCTATTAAAAGACATTAATTATTAGATCAGCTCTGAAAGGGGCGTTCGTGTTTTAATGGCGCCCAATTATGCAATTCTTTGGCAACATTTTTAAACAAAGAGGCAGTGGTTTTGGCGTCTTGATTTCTTAGAGCATATTTTTAACTTCAAAATTTTAGAAATAAATCCTCTCTTGATTTTGAATATTTTAAAGCACCTTGACAAATTTCCTATCCTCGAAAAAATATTAATTTTTAAATCAGGTGTTGGATGAGCCACCATTTTAAAGTGGCGCCCAATAGTCCTGGCTAACCTGTTAAAGCCAAGAGGCTGTAATTTGAAATTTTGGATTATTGGAGGATGTGTTTTCATCTCCAAAGTTATAGAAGTTGATCTACATTCGATCCTGAATATTTTTAAGCTTTTTGGTAATTTTTTTTGCAAATATTTTGGAATTTCAGTTGAATGAATGTATATTCCCATAAAATATTGGGTTAGGTCTTAGATTAGCCCCCATGTAAAATGGCGCCCAATATAGAGGCTTAAGTTTAACATTCTGGTTTCTTATGAGTAGAGGATGTATTTTCATCTCCAAAAGTAAGGAAGTCGATCCCCATTCGATTTTGAATATTTTTAAGCTCTTTGGTGATTTTTTGGAAAATATTTTGGAATTTCAGTTGAATGAATGTATCTTTCCAAACATATTTGGTGATGTTAAAATGGCGCCCAACGAAAAGGCTGAAATTTGACATTCTGGTTTTTTATGAGTGTTTCTCCCAATTTTTCAGCAAATATTTTGGAATCTCAATTGAGAAGAATGCATTTTGCGAGAAAATAGTCAATTTTGGGTGAGGTCTTAGAAAACTTATTGTTATAGTAGCTCTCGGTTGCCCGGGTTCCATTTTTTTAAAAAACTTGTAATTTGACATTTTTGTTTCTTGGAGGATATTATTTTTAACTCCTAAAATTTCGAAATACATCCTCGTTTTTGGAATAGCTTCAATAATTTACCATATTTTGAAGAATCTATCCGGAATTTAGGAGCCAATGTTCGAAATCTTAGTGGAATCTTTGGTATAGCCTCAATAATTTACAATATTTTAAAGAATCTGCGCCAAATTTACCAACCAATTTTCAGAATTTTAGTTGAAAGAATTCACTACCGAAATATTAATTATTTGATTCGCTCTCGAAATGCCATATTATGGCATCATCGAATTTTCAAGGCCCCAGGCAGTCTTTTTTGGCAATTATAAATATCGAATTTCGAAAAAATATTTAATTTTGCCCTAAGTCCTAAAAGAGGCTCTATAGTATTGGGCGCCATATTATTGTGGCGGCCAATTAAACCTGTAATTATAAAGGTTTCAACTTCATCCACAGAAAAAATATGTAATATTGGCTCTTGGCCTTGGAAAAGCCTGCACGTCAAGGCGGCGCCCAATTAATGATAGAATTTTAAAGTTTAAAATTAAAAAAAAATTGAAAAAACCAATTTTCCCAGGCAATCCTTTTTTGGGAAAAAATTAAACCTCAAAAAATTATTTAATATTGCCTCATGTCCTAGAAGAGCCTCTATATAATTGTGGCGCCCAATTAAAGCTGTAGCTGTAACAATGTTTTAAACTGTATCCACGAAAAATATGTAATATTGGCTCTTGGCCTTGGAAAACGGCGCCCAATTAATGAGAGAATTTCAAAGTGGGATTTTCAAAAATCGAAAAAAATATTTAATATTATCTCAAGATTGAAAATAGGTTCCATATTATAGTGGCGCCCAAGGGCAAAAATAAAAATCAAACTTCGAAAAAATATTTAATATTGCCTTGAGTCCTAGAAGAGCCTCTTTATTATAGTGGCGCCCAATTAAAGCTATAATTACAAAGTTTTAAATTACATCGACGAAAAAATATATAAAACAGGCTCAGGTCTTGGAAAAGCCTCCAAGTCAAAGTGGCGCCCAAATAAAACAGTAATTTCATAGTTAAATATTTAAAAAAAAAATCAAGATAGGAACTGGTTTTGTAATAGCCCCTTAGATTGATGCCCTAAAATTACTAGCATTTTTAAGGTCCTAGATAAAACCGTAATTCCAGTTGTGGGTTATTTGGTTATTTTCAATTATTTCAGACCAATTGGGTCTTAATTCAGTTTTCCTAAGACGTTTTTCACTTTATTTCTTAAATTAAAATCTCAAAAAATATAGAAGTGGCGACACTTACCCGCAAATTGGCTGCCGAAATGTTGCTGAAAGTGACCCCGAAATTCATGCGGGGTACTAAAACCCGGCGGCAGGAATCCCCTGAGATAGGCAGCCGCTGCCAGTGTGGTCATGTGATGATGATGAGCGGCCACATTTAACGGTCCCGCCGGATCGGCAGCATAACCCGCGGCAGCATAGAAATTTGCCGGATTAAATACCGGCAGCTGGACATGGGCAGCAGCGGCCGCTGCAGCGGCTGCCGCCGATAACCGTGTTACATCCGGTGATATGGAACGCGAATCGCGTTGATGACGACCGGGTGTTGTTGTTGTGGTGGCCGAAGATGAGGCAGGTGAAATGGGGGCATTTGTACAATCGTTGGGTGTGTGGGCTGGCGGTGGGGAAGATGTGGATAAACGTTGTTGTTGTTGATGATGCTGGTGGGATGCTGTTAAATGTTGTTGTTGTTGTGCGGTGTTACTGCTAGCCGTTGATGAGGAGTTGTGACTGGATGGTGGCGGTGTGGTCACGCTGGGCGGTAGGGCCGCAGCGGCGGGATGTTGATGCAAATGCACCGGATGTGCATAGCCGGCGGCTGCTGCTGCAGCGGCAGAACCCACTCCCAAACCCAAAATTTCTTGTATGGCAAATGGTGTGCGCATTTTGGTGGCTTGCATTGCTAGCTGGGGGTTTTCTTGAGGAAGAAAGTTTTTTTTGGCTGTGCGTAGATTTTGCCGTCGGCAAAATTTATTTTTTTTAGTTTCGGTGTTACAGAATTTTTTTGTTTTCGGTGTGTAACAATTTATTATTATTTTTAATAATTTCCCATTTTAGTTTGTTTCTCAGATCTGTGAAATTTTTTATTTATTTTTTTTTAAAGAATTTGAAAATTTTCCATTATTTAAATAAATTTTTAATATTCATCTAAACTTGATTTTGATTTTTTTTCTTAATTTTTCAGATTTCGTAAAGTATTGAAAACAATTGGATGTGTTTTGTTTTATTAAAAAATAAATATTTTATAATTTCTATAGTTTTAATTATTTTGAAGTTAAAATTAATTTAATTTCACAAAGTTTTTCCATATCTAGAAGTCTTGGAGATAAAATTTAATTTCATAAAGTTTTTCCATATCTAGAAGTCTTGGCGATTTGAAATTGTTTATTTTTAATTTTAATTTTTATTTTGTGATAAATTTATTTTCTTTATTTTTAGTTTTATTTTTTCATTTTTTCATCAATCAGTCATTTTATTTTTGTTCATAAAAAATTCAAACATTTTTTTCTGTAATTTTATTTTCATTAATTTTTTAAAACATCCTGAATTTTTTCTTTGTCTTTAAATTCGAAATATTATTTTTTTTCTATTTTTGTTGCAGCATTTATTTTGTGTAATTCCAAATTTTAGTTTTTTTGTTGTTTTTTTTTCAAAAATAATTTTTTTTTAAGTTTTTCTCACAAAATTGAAATTAAATCTCTTTAATTCCGAATAAAATTATTTTTTTTTAAGTTTTTATGTTGTTTAATTTCGTATAATTTTTTTTATTATTTGTTTCTAGTCCATGAATACGAAACTAATATTATGTTTTCAATTTCAAAATAAAATTTTTCTAGTTTTATTTATTTTCCTTATTTTATTTCACTTTTTCTCATTTAAAGTTCCGGAATCTCAAAATTGATTTTTTATTTATTTTTTCAAATTTTTTTTTTATTGTTTTATTGTTAAATTATTATTTTTTATATTCTTTTATTAAAATTCTTTGATTCCCACAAATTTATTCCTGTAGCCAATTTCCATTGCTTGTCTCCAGGCTTTTTGCTAGTTGTCCATTTGTAAGGCCTACTTTTAGGCTTAATTTGCAATTTTCTGTTACAAATTTTTAATTTTCCGCTTTCGCACACTTTTTTAAAATATTGCACATTTTTTCAAATTTTTTATTTATTTTTTTTTGTTTTTTTCTTCGAAAATATTTTCTTAATTTGCACGTGTTTTAATTTATTTTTTGTGTTTCTCAACGATTACCGTTCTTTGTTGATTTTTTATTTCTTCATTCGTTCGTTTTATTTTCTTTTGAGTTTCTTCTATACCGTAAAATCAATGCGGTATTGTAATTTTTGCGACACTTGATTTTCGTTTTGCCTTAGAGCATGCTGAAGCAGAAAAACTTGTGTTGAGTTGTTTGGTGGTGTGTTGTTCTTTTCGAACTGACTGTGTGTCGTCGTCATTGATTGTGATGTGAACAAATTTGTGTGTGACACACGACATTAAAACACGGACGTGTCGGGGTCGGCTACAGACAACAACGTTTTGTTATGCTCAAAGTACCAAAATGAACTGAATCCGTGTGGCAGCAAAGAGCTCGCAAAAAGAGTCGTCGTCGTCGTCTCATCTTCCATCCATCCACCCATTCATGCTGGTGATGTTGATGATGAGCAGCATTAAATCCCCCGCATACACAAGCAAGGCAGAAAAACGCCATATTTACCCTTAAATCCCATGAACTACACATTTCCCCCTAAAACCCAATAAGAGGGAAAGAGACAATAATATCATGCCATTACTCTTTTGCTTGTTGCCATGACAATTCCAATTAAAATCAACAATCATTTCATAAGAGAGAGCACAAATTTCTATTTAACACATTTTCCAATAAGATAATTCTTAAAATTATCTCTGAGATATTTTATTCAATGATGAAATTGCTTCAAATTGGATTCTGCTTTGCCCCTCATACATGATATTGCCTTTTCTTTCTCTCTCACAGACCAGCAATAATATCCACTCTTTTCTTATCTGATTGGCATTCCAGTTAAAAGGCCAACAATTCTCCTTAATTATCTACCCAACAAGAGAGTCATTGTTTCTCTTTCTCTCTTTTTCTCTATTTACTTTTTGTTTCTCCTCCATGAATGCAGAGTTCTAATTCATTGGAATAACAGTTCCCACTAAACATGATTTCTCATCTCTTTCTCTCTCAGAGACTTAAAAGGCATTTGATTTCTCTTTACTTTCTATGAATGTGAGAAAGAGATGGCATTATTTTATATTTTATTTTACCTTCATCGCCGGACCCATATCATTATTATTTTATTAACAACCATCCGTTCATTCATTCAGCTGTTTAAACAAGAGTAATTTTTCGACGTCGCTTAACTGGCTTTCATAGCACTGCCGATAATTTGCCGTTTTTTGGGGTTTTTGGTTTTTTTTTATTCTATTTTTTACTTGTGTGTGTTTCTGTGTGCAAGAGATCCCTTTAATTCATTTTGATTAATTTCAATGATAATCGAAAAGAGCAAATAAACAAATTTAGAAGATTTAATAAATATTAAATTCAAAATTGGTTGAGTGAAAAACAGACTTTCAATGGCGAGAGAGGTTTACAAATTACCTACGAAAAATGGAATTAAATTTGAATTAGTAAAATTTAAAATAGGAAATTAAAGCAAATTGCTGTGGCATGAGAAGCACACCATTAATTATGGGCAATTTATTTAATCTTCTTTCCTTATCAAGATGATCCTTGAAAAAATACGAACAAATTTTTGCCACGAAAATCCTTGAAAGAAATAAACTTGTCCATGATTGTTTTGTTCTAAAAATTCCAAATCCAATATTTTTAAAAAATAGCCATTTTTTATTAGAATATTTCAAAAAAAAAAAATCAAAATTGTTTTAACTGGAAATTCTTAAAAATCTGTTTTTTTATGAACCTTGACCTTGAATATAATTAAAAATTTTCCTTGATTTACAAGCGAAAAGTTGTTGAAAAATATTTTTAAAAATATGACGACCCACATTTTTAACACCGGAACTAGTGTTAGTAAAAATATTAGAATACATGAAATTTGAAGAGAATCTGATGCTTATTTCTATATTATTTAAAAATTGTGACCCACTGTGTGGGTGATATCATAAGGAGTGGACCGATATATCCTACCGTCACACGAAATTTTTGAGTTAATAAAAATATTCAAATGTGTGAAGTTTGAAGGCAATCGGACTCTTATTTCACATTTTGAAAGAGAGAAGAGTTAAAATTATTGCAAATTTGAACCCTTCGTGGGGGAATTACTCGATGGAGTGGGCCGATGTTGTCCCTTTTCGGCACCTAGCACTGGTAAAGAAAATTGGGACTTGCAGAGTTTGCACAAAATCGAATGTTCCTTTAGCTTTCTATGGGGTGAATTATTTTCTTTTTTTTTTTTGAAAATTTTGAAATTTTTTAAAGGAGGTACCCTCCACCATTTGGAACGAATTTGGCAATTCCCAAAAATAATAAAATCCGTTAAAAATTCTGTTAAAATCTTAGAAATACCAAATGTAGCTGTTATATTAGGGTCTATACGACGACATGGACCAGCATAGGCAACTTTTGTCATAAGCCATTACAAACTTGAAAAAAAAATCGGTGAATAATGTAGCTAAAATCATGAAAATACCGAATATAGGTAGGTACCGTTATATTGGGGCTATACGAAGACGTGGACCTGCATACGAAATTAATGTCATAGGCTGTAGTACCCATTACGAACTTCAAATACCAAAATTGAAACAATTCCGGTGAATAATGTAGCTAAACTCATAAAAATACCGAATATAGGGAGGTACTCTTATATGGGGGCTATACGAAGACCTGCAGCGACAATTTTCTGTCGTAGGCTTTAGTACCCATTACGAACTTCAAATACCAAATTTGAAACAATTCCGGTGAATAATGTCGCTGAAATCATGAAAATACCGAATATCGGGAGGTATCGTTATATGGGGGCTATACGAAGACATGGACCTGCACAGACAATTTTCTGTCATAGGCTGTAGAATCCATTGCGAACTTCAAATGCCAAATTTGAAACAATTCCGGTGAATAATGTCGTTAAATCATCAAAATACCGAATATCGAGAGGTATGGGGGCCATACCAAAACCTGGACCTGCACGGACAATTTTCTGTCATAGGCTGTAGAATCCATTGCGAACTTCAAATACCAAATTTGAAACAATTCCGATGAATAATCTCGATAAAATCATTAAAATACCGAATATCGGGAGGTTCCGTTATATGGGGGCTATACGAAGACGTGGACCTGCACAAACGATTTTTTGTCTTAGGCTGTAGCAACCATTACGAACTTCAAATACCAAATTTGAAACAATTCTGGTTAATAATGTTGCTAAAATCATCAAAATACCGAATATCGGGAGGTACAGTTACAATTTTCTGTCTTAGGCTGTAGTATCCATTACGAACTTCAAATACCAAATTTGAAACAATTCCGGTGAATAATGTCGCTAAAATGATCAAAATACCGAATATCGGGAGGTAGCGTTCTATGGGGGCTATTCGATGACGTAGACCTGTACAAACGATTTTTTGTCTTAGGCTGTAGCACCCGTTACGAACTTCAAATACCAAATTTGAAACATTTCCGGTGAAAAATGCCGATAGATTCACTAAACTAACGAATATCGGGAGGTACCGTTATATGGGGGCTATTCGATGACTTAGACCTGCACAGACAATTTTCTGTCTAAAGCTGTAGTATCCATTTCGAACTTCAAATACTAAATTTGAAACAATTCCGGTGAATAATGTCGCTTAAATCATCAAAATACCGAATATCCGGAGGTACCGTTATATGGGGGATATACGAAGACGGGGAACTGCAGCGACAATTTTCTTACGTAGGCTGTAGTATTCATTACGAACTTCTATCACCAAAATTAAAACAATTCCTGTAAATAATGTCGCTAAAATTATAAGAATACCGAATATAGGAAGGTACTGATATATGGGGCCTATACGTACACCTGGACCTGCATTGACAATTTTCTGCCATAGGCTGTAGCATCCATTACGAACTTCAAATACCAAATTTGAAACACTTGCGGTGAATGATGTCGCTTAAATCACCAAAATACCGAATATCGGGAGGTGCCGTTATATGGGGGCTATACGAAGACGTAGAGCTGCACAGACAATTTTCTGTCTTAGGGTGTGGTATCCATAACGAACCTCAAATACCAAATTTGAAATAATTTCTGTGAATAATGCCGCGTAAATCAACAAAATACCGAAAAAAGGGAGGTATCATTATAGGGTGAGATTAAAAAAAACTGCAACAAAGTCAAACGCCATGATTTTAATTTTTTTTTTTTAATTTTATTGAATGAAAGCAAAAAATGTCGGAAATAGCATCAAATGTTAGAATAAGTTTAGATTTGTTCGAAATGGTTAACTTTGGCACGAATTATGGCCTTCAAACGGCCAATGAAACCGTCACACGCTGCCCGAATGTTGCTCTGCGGCATTTTGGCCCATTCCCGGCGAAGCGTTTGCTTGAGGTGATCGACACTTTGGTATTTTTTAGTGCCAACCTTGCTTTCCAAAAAATACTCCAGACACAATAATCCAACGGATTGGTATCTGGAGATTTTGGTGGAAATGAAGCGAGGAACCTCATTTTGTAACCACTTTTGGGTTTTGCGTGCTGAGTGCGACGGTGCGGAGTCCTGTTGAAATGTCCAAGTTCTGCGGCCAAAATGTTTGGGTACAGAAGGCTTTAATACATCCTCCAGAATATTTTCGCAATAATATTTGGCATTTATTCTGATGCCACGGTCGATTAATACGAGCGGAGAGCGACCATCGGGTGTTATGGCGGTCCACACCATCACCATGACCGGCGCTTGAGTTTTGGGGGCCAACCGAAGGTGCACATTTTCAGCTGACCTCTTTGGAGGATCATTTTCTTTGTTTACAAATTGCTGGACAACGAATATTTTCTCATCGGAGAAAACCAAATTCGGCAGTTCACCACTTTCGGCCAAGTGAAGCAACTCTTTAGCTCTTTTGAGTCTGTTTTCTTTTTGTTGCGGTGTAAGTTCTGGCACTTTTTGGAATTTCAATGGCTTTACCCTGAGATCATTTTTCAATATTTGCCGAATGGAATATTGCGATATGTTCAGCTCACGAGCCATTTTTCGGCCACTGCGATGCTGGTTTTGATCAATTCGCTTCTTTATTTTTCGAACCATTTCTGCTGATGTTATTGTTTTCTTCCGTCCACTTCCATGACGTCGGGGGCTACGCTACCAGTATCCTTGTAACGAGCGATGGTACGAGACACAGCAGATTTATTCACATTTAAATGCTGGAGTGCTCTAACGATAGCCGCTCTTGTGCTTTTCCAGCCAAATATAAAGAAATCACACTGTCACGCTTGAATTCCATCACGAATAACTTTTTTTCTGGAAAATTCTCACCAAAATCCTTTGGTACGCTTGTAAACAATATAATGAGCTGTCACTGGAATAATTTTAAGAGCTGTCGGACAAGTGGCTTTGAAATGACAGCAGCCTGAAGTTGGTTGCAGTTTTTTCATCTTAGGGAAGCATTTGATAAATATCATATTTTAAATTTCGTCAACTTTATCGACATAAATTGTAGGTATTATAAAAAAATCGGATTCCTAAGGGTCTACTCATACCATAGATTCAAGCCGGAACTAATGTGTAACCATTCCCCAAACCGAAACCCCAAATTTCCTTAGAAAAAAAAACTCCATTAAATTACTCAAACCTTGTAAACACATACTTTATGCTAAAATGAGACCATCCCTATCCCTATCTATCCTGTGATGACCTCATCATGGCCAGTCGGGGAAAAGGACAAAACACCAGTATCCAATGCCAACAATACATACACACACACATCAAAAAAAAAAAAGCTCTCATTCCCAAATGACCCATGACGTCGGTGAACAATAAATCTTCCATTAGCTGCCAATCGATAAAGTGCTGCTTGCCAGTCCCTAATTGGCAATAGTCAAATTAAAACCTCAACCTCAGCTGGGAGGGCAGCAAAGCAAAAAAAAAAAACGGAATTCTTTTGCAATGGAGCACTGGAAAATGAAAGGGCAGCAAAAAAAATCAAACACTCGTACATGTAGACATGGCAGCCATACCAAAATCCAAAAAAAAAAACATACCCAAGAGGGAGCCGAAGAGAGGTCGAGGCAGGGAATGACTCCGAACCACCAGCCAACATCAGAGTATTAGTACTTAAAAGCTTAATTAACATGTTTCCCAGACAACTACAAACAAGTTGGAAAACTGGCAAATGTGTGTGTGTGCGGGTTCTGTGTGTGCGTGAGGATATTTGTAATGAACGAACTGTGAACAGGGAGGGAGGAGGTGATTTAAACTGTGGGCCTAGAATATTATTCTTTTTTCGAATGAGAATAAGATTTGGGGCCAGAATAGTTGAATTGACAAAGGGTATGGTTTTGAATTCGGAAGCTGTGACGCTAAAGTCTCCTCGGAAGGCAAAGTATTAGGTCAATTAAAAAGAGATATTTGAACTATTTTTGCCGATTTTTGAAAAAGGAAATCAATTGTGATTTGAACGATCGGGGTTTGAACGTTCCGTGAAATCCAAATGGCCACATGACTTGCCAAGAACCTCGAAAACTAGCCGTTATATTGTTGAACTATAAACCAATAGGTGATGGGCTGAAATCGAACTGGTATACCCTATCTAACCTGATTCTATTTAACCCTTCACTTACAAAGACAAGACAAAATTTTTCTAGTGTGACATCGGCGTCCGGACAATTTTAAAACTTTAGTTGTCCGCCTTTTAATATTTGTTAACCCTGAAATAAGAGACAAGCAGATGCGTTTGAGAACTCTAGAGAAACCAATTGAGCTGGCGAACCCTAGTTGAGCTGGCGAACCCTAGTTGAGCTGGCGAACCCTAGTTGAGCTGGCGAATACTAGTTGAGCTGGCGAACCCTAGTTGAGCTGGCGAACCCTAGTTGAGCTGGCGAACCCTAGTTGAACTGGCGAACTCTAGTTGAGCTGGCGAACTCTAGTTGAGCTGGCGAACTCTAGTTGAGCTGGCGAACTCTAGATGCGCTGGCGAACTCTAGTTGGGTTGGCGAACTTTAGCTGAGCTGGTGAATTTTAGCTAATAAGGCGAATTATGGTTGAGCTGGCGAACTCTAGTTAAGCTGACGAAATCTGGACAACTCTTCTAGAGCTGTCGAACTCTAGTTGAGCTGCCGAACTCTATTTGAGCTACCGAACTCTAGTTGAGCTGCCAAACTCTAGTTAAGCTGGCGAACTCTAGTTAAGCTGACGAACCCTAGCTGCTCTGTCGAATTCAAGCTGAACTGGCGAACTCTAGGTAAGCCGTCGAACTCTACTTGAACTTTCGAATTCTAAGTGAGCTGACGAACTATAGTTGATTTATCGAACTCTAGTTGAGCAGGCGAACCCTATTTGAGCTGGCGAACTCTAGTTGAGCTGGCGAACTCTAGCTGAGCTGGCGAACTCTAGTTGAGCTGGCGAACTTTATTTGGGCTGGCAAACTCTAGCTGAGTAAGCGAACTTAAGTTGAGCTGACGGACTCTGGTTGAGCTGGCAAACTCTAGTTGAGCTGGCGAGCTCTGGTTTAGCTGGCGAACTCTAGTTGACCTGCCGAGCTCTGGTTTAGCTGGCGAACTCTAGTTGACCTGCCGAACTCTAGTTGAGTTGGTGAACTCTAGTTGAGTTGGCGAACTCTAGTTGAGCTGGCGAACTCTAGTTGAGCTGGCGAACTCTAGTTGAACTGCCGAACTCTAGTTGAGCTGGCGATCTCTAGTTGAGCTTGCGAATTATGGTTGAGCTGGCGAATTATAGTTGAGCTGGAGAACTCTAGTTGAGCTGGCGAACTCTAGTTGAGCTGGCGAACTCTAGTTGAGCTTGCGAACTCTAGTTGAGCTGGCGAACTCTATTTGATCTGGCGAACTCTAGTTGAGCTGGCGAACTCTAGTTGAGCTGGCGAACTCTAGTTAAGCTGGCGAACTTTAGTTGAGCTTGCGAACTCTTGTTGAGTGGGCGAACTCTAGTTGAGCTGGCGAACTCTAGTTGAGCTAACGAACTCTAGTTGAGCTGGCGAACTCTATTTGATCTGGCGAACTCTAGTTGAGCTGGTGAACTCAAGTTGATTTGTCAAACTCTAGCTGAGTTAGCGAACTCAAGCTGAGCTCTATTTGAACTGGCGAACTCTAGGTGAACTGACGAACTATAGTTGAGGTTGCGAAATGTAGTTGATCTGGCAAACTCTAGTTGAGCTGGCAAACTATAGTTGGGCTGGTGAACTCTCGTTGAGCTGGCGAACTCTAGTTGAGCTGGCGAACTCTAGTTGAGGTGGCGAACTCTGGTTGAGCTGGCGAACTATAGTTGAGCTGGCGAACTCTAGTTGAGCTGGCGAACGCTAGGTGAGTTGACGAGATATAGTTGAGCTGGCGAACTCTAGTTGAGCTGGCGAACTCAAGTTGAGCTGCCGAACTCCAGTTGAGCTGGCTAACTTTAGCTGAGCTGGCGAACTCTAGTTGAGCTGGCGAATCCTTGTTGAGCTGGTGAACTTTAGTTGAGCTGGCGAACTCTAGTTGAGTTGGCGAACTCTAGTTGAGCTGGCTAACTCTAGTGGAGCTAGCAAACTGTAGTTAAGCTGGCGAACTCTAGTTGGGCTAGCCAACTCTAGTTGAGCTGGTGAACTCTAGTTGAGCTGGCGAACTCTAGTTGAGCTCGCGAATTCTAGTTGAGCTGTCGAACTCTAGGTGAGTTGACGAGCTATAGTTGAGCTTGCGAAATCTACTTGGGCTGGCGAATTCTAGTTGAGCTGGCGAACTGTAGTTGAGCTAGCGACCTCTAGATGCGCTGACAAACTCTAGTTTATCTGACGAACTCTAGTTGAGCCGACGAACTATAGTTGAGCTGTCGAATTAAAGCTAAGAAGGCGAACTATAGTTGAACTGACGAACCCTAGTCAAGCTGACGAAGTCTAGTCAAATCTTCGAACTCTAGTTGAGCTGGTGAACTCTAGTTGAGCTTTCGAACTCTAGTTGAGCTGGAGAAATCTAATTGAGTTAGCCAACTTAAGTTGCGCTGGTAAACTTTAATTGCCCGGGCCAACTCTAGTGTAGCTAGTCATCCTATAAAAGGTTTTAAATTCCTTTTGAGTTTTCGAATTTTGGCCAATTTATTTCACAGAGCACCCACTTTTAAAAAGGCCCTCCCTGTGCCGCATTCCCCTCCACAAATTCCTGCGAAATATTTGAAAATAACAACGAAAGTAGCTGTAGCAGTGAAATATGGAAATTCAACCAGACAATTTGAGTACTTGAAGTTTGTAATGTTTGTAATAGTTAGCTACTCACACACACACATAAAATGCCAGTGACTCTGTGTATGTGTACGCTGTGGGTATGTATGCGGAGCATGTAATTGCTTGTATATAAGTCAGTAATTTGGCTTATATATATTCGACATAAAATTATTCAATGTTTAGACAACAACATCTCGGCTAAACTTCAAGAGGATTGCTAATCCCCAAAAAAGCACACTCCACAAAGTAGTCGAGGAAAAGAGAAAACTAGAAACCGTAGAGACTGTGGAAAAAGGAGAAATGTGAAAATTGAGATTGAGATTGAATGTGGCTCCTATTTCTCCATCGCAGCAAGGAGAATACTAATGCCAATGAATTGGCTTGCCAATTAGGTGATGGGAGAAAAGAGAAAAAAAAAAAAACAAAAACATTGGAAAGGAGAAATTTTCATTGAAAATGAGAGAGAGAGAAATGTGGAATTGAAATGAATGTCAAAGTAGTGTACTTAATGTGGGGAGAGAAAGAGTGCCAGGAAACCAAGAGGTCAGGGTAATTATTTAGGGCCTTCTACAAGTTTTTGTTGGGAGGGTAGTAGTATTTAAATGCAATTGTCTTGTTGTTGCTGCTCTTTGTAATTTACTTAGGAGTTGTAAGTTAATCAAGTGTGCGGAATTAGTTAAATTATTACACTTGGAGAAATATGCCAGCGAGTTCGGGAAATGATATGCTAAAGCATTTTTTCAAGAGATTTCATAAAAGAAAGGCTCAAATGATATTTCTGGAATTGGAAAAAAATATCACGCGGCTTAAGTTAAATTGGGCGCCAAATTCTGGCGGGTTTAAAATAAGAGACATTAGATGACCTAGAAAAAAAATTGAGCTTGATATATCAGGTTCTTCCATACAAAAAGGCGAGAACAAATAGAACAAGCTTTTTACTGGCTTAAGTAATCGGCTGGCGAAACTTGAAAAAAAAAAATCGGTGAATAATGTAGATAAAATCATAAAAATACCGAATATAGGGAGGTACTATTATATGGGGGCTATACCAAAACGTCGATCTGCACAGACAATTTTCTGTCATAGGCTGTAGTACCCATTACGAACTTAAAATACCAAATTTGAAACAATTCAGGTAAATAATGTAAGAGTCAAATATTGGTCATCAGAGATTAGAAGACGTCATGGCGAGAGGTGTTCTCGGTGTAATTGCTGTCTTCTGGTTGGCCAGCCTCCAGGTGTGCTGTTTCTGTGAGGATAAATTAGATGAGTCAGGGATTTCATTTTATTTTAGGTGAATGTTTCTTCCTTTTTATACCCTCCACCATAGTATGGAGGGTATATTAAGTTTGTCATTCCGTTTATAACACTCCGAAATATGCATTTTTGACCCCACAAAGTATATATATTCTTGATCAGCATAAAATTCTATGTCGATTCAGCGATGTCTGCCCGTCTGTGGAAATCACTCTAACTTCCGAACAAAATGAAGTAGGCTGATAAAATTGTTGATAAAATTTAGTTAAATGCATACTATGGCTGCAGGACTTTTGGCATTGAAAATGGGTCATGTAAGTCCACTTTTTGGTATAGCTACCATATAACGGTACCTCCCGATATTCGGTACTTTGATGATTTTAGCGACATTATTCACCAGAATTGTTTCAAATGTGGTATTTCAAGTTCGTTATGAACACTACAACCTATAACAGAAAATTGTCTGTGCAGGTCTACGTCTTCGTATAGCCCCCACATAGCTGTAACTCCCGATATTCGGTATTTTGATGATTTTAGCCACATTATTCACCGGAATTGTTTCAAATTTAGTATTTGAAGTTCGTAATGGATACTACAGCCTACGGCAGAAAATTTTCTGTGCAGGTCTGCGTCTTCGTATAACCCCCATATAACGATACCTCCCGATATTCGGTATTTTGATGATTTCAGCGACATTATTCACCGGAATTAATTCAAAGTTCGCATTTGAAGTTCGTAATGGATACTACAGTCTATGGCAGAAAATTGTCTGTGCAGGTCCACGCCTTCGTATAGCCCCCATGTAACGGTACGTCCCGATATTTGGTAATTTGATGACTTTTGTGACATTATTCACCGGAATTGTTTCAAATTTGGTATTTGAAGTTCGTAATGTATGCTACAGCATATTACAGAAAATTGCCTGTGCAGGTCCAGGTCTTCGTATAGCACCCATATAACATTACCTCTCGCTATTCGGTATTTTGATGATTTCAGCGACATTATTAATCGGAATTGTTTCAAATTTGATATTTGAAGTTCGTAATAGATACTACAGTCTAAGACAGAAAATTGTCTCTGCAGGTCCACGTCTTCGTATAGACCCCATATATGGGAACCTCCCGATATTCGGTATTTTGATGATTTTAGCGACATTTTTTACCAGAATTGTTGCAAATTTGGTATTTGAAGTTTGTAATGGACACTACAAACTATAACAGAAAAATGTCTATGCAGGTCCACATCTTCGTATAGCCCCCATATAACGGTTCCTCCCGATATTCGGTATTTTGATGATTTTAGCGACATTATTCGCCGGAATTTTTTTAAATTTGGTAGTTGAAGTTCGTAATGAAAACTACAGCCTATGACAGAAAATTGTCTCTGCAGTTCCACGTCTTCGTATAGCTCCCACATAACGGTACCTTCCGATATTCGGTATTTTGGTGATTTAAGCGACATTATTCATCGGAATTGTTTCAAATTTGGTGTTTGAAGTTCGTAATGGATACTACAGCCTAAGACAGAAAATTGTCTGCGCAGGTCCAGGTCTTCGTATAGCCCTCCATATAATGGTACCTCCCTATATTCGGTATTTTCATGATTTTAGCGACATCATTCACCGGAATTGTTTCAAATTTAGTATTTGAAGTTCGTAATGGATACTGCAGCCTATGACAGAAAATTGTCTGTGCAGGTCCACGTCTTCGTATAGCCCTCCATATAATGGTACCTCCCTATATTCGGTATTTTGATGATTTTAGCAACATTATTCACCGTAATTGTTTCAAATTTGGCATTTGAAGTTCGTAATGGATACTACAGCCCATGACAGAAAATTGTCTGTGCAGGTCCACGTCTTCGTATAGCCCTCATATAACAGTACCTTCCGATATTCTGTGTTTTGATGATTTTAGCGATATTATTCATCGGAATTATTTCAAATTTGATATTTGAAGTTCGTAATGGATACTGCAGCCTATGACAGAAAATTATATATGCAGGTCCACGTCTTCGTATAGCCCCCATGTAACGGTACCTTCCGATTTCCGGTATTTTGATGATTTTAGCGACATTATTCACCGAAATTGTTTTAAATTTGGTATTTGAAGTTCGTAATGGATACTACAGCCTATGACAGAAAATGGTCAGTGCAGGCCCAAGGTTTGGTATAGCCCGCCGCCACAATTTATTGTCATTTGAGCCCTTTTTATGGGAATTTCTATCACTTTGAACAAAACTTCCGGCGTTACGTCCTCACATTCTTGACGGATATTGTCTTTAAAAGCTGCAGGAGTCTGAGTCTTGTTGACATAAACCCGCGACTTCAAAAAGCCCCACAAAAAGAAGTCTTGAGCGATGAAATCAGGCGATCTTGCTGGCCAGTGGTAATCAGCAAAACGGGAGATAAGGCGCCCGAGAAATGCATCCTTTAGCATATCGATTGTGACGCTTGTACCGTCCTCTTGGAATAACTTTTTTTCCAATCTCAACTCATCAAGTTGCGATAAAAATAAGTCGTTGATCATTGCTTTGTAGCGCTTACCATGCACTGTAACCGCGTGGTGGCATCTTTTGTTATGCAAGTCTCTCAAAGGCGGCTAAACGTCGCAGTGTTTCACCAGTAGGCATTGGAAGGCCAAGAAATCTCGGATGAAATTCACGTTGTGCCAAAGTCACCGACCGATTATTGGTCAAATAAATAGTCACCAATATTCCGCGTTCTGGAACAGTGTAGCGTAACATTGTTTATTAACCTGAATTTCGCATTTCAAATCCGAACTGTCATTAGGGGCCAATCGTAAAATTTATAGCATTTTCTGATAGGAGGATTATTTTTGCGTAACCTGAGGACATCTTGTGATTCAACATACTTGAGGTGACTTAACAAGTAAAAAAGCTGGCTGGCCGAACTTTGAATACCCTCCACCATTTGGTACAAATTTAACAATTTTCAAAAAAATAAAATCCGTTAAAAATTCTGTTAAAATCTTAAAAATACCGAATGTAGCCGTATATTAGGGTCTATTCGACGACGTGGACCTGCATAGGCAACTTTTGTAGCAAACTATTACAATATTCAAATGCGGAACTTGAAGAAAAAATCTGTTTATAATGTAGCTAAAATCATCAAAATACCGAATATAGGGAGGTACCATGGGGGTTCTAAAACGTGGACCTGCACAGACAATTTTATGTCTTAGGCTGTAGTATCCTTTTCGAACTTTATATACCAAATTTGAAATAATTTCGGTGAATAATGTCGCTAAAATCATCTAAATACCGAATATCGGACGATACTGTTATATGGGGGCTATACGAAGACGTGGACCTGCACAGACAATCTCCTGTCATAGGCTGTGGTATCCATTACGAACTTCAAATAGCAAATTTGAAACAATTCCGGTGAATAATGTCGCTAAAATTATCGAAATACCAAATATCGGGAGGTACCATTATATGTGAGCTATACGAAGACGTGGACCTGCACAGACAATTTTGTGTCTTGGGCTGTAGTATCCATTACGGATTTCAAATGCCAAATTTGAAACAATTCCGGTGAATAATGTCGCTAAAATCATAAAAGTGCCGAATATCGGGAGGTATCGTTATATGGGGGCTATACGAACACGTGGACCTACATTGGCAATTTTCTGTCATAGGCTGTAGTATCTATTAGGGACTTCAAATTCCAAGTTTAAAACAGTTCCGGTGAATAATATAGCTAAAATCATCAAAATACCGAACATAGGGGGTACCGTTATATGGGGGCTGTACGAAGTTGTGAACCTACATGTTTAATTTTCTGTTTTATGCTGTAGTATCTGTTACGAACTTCAAATACCAAATTTGAAACAATTCCGGTGAATAATGTCGCTAAAATCATCAAAATACCGAATATCGGGAGGTACCGTTATATGGGGGCTATACCAAAACGTGGACCTACATGGCCCCTTTTCAATGCCAAAAGTCCTGCAGGCATAATATACATTTGAGTAAAATTTTATCATCCTACTTCATTTCGTTCGGAAGCTAGAGTGATTTCTACAGACGGACAGACGGACGGACATAGCTAAATCGACATAGAATTTAATATACCCTCCATACTATGGTGGAGGGTATAAAAAGGTGGGGTAATGGTACGAAAGTTGTAAGGTAAGGATCAAATATTACACGCCAGTGATGACTTCTTCTAGTCTTGACGAGAGGTGTTCTCGGTGGGAGGGCTGTGTCCTGGATGGTCAGCCGCCAGGAGTGCTGTTTCTTTAGGGATAAATTATGATTCTGTTTGTTTGTTCAACCAAATCTGCAATTGGCATAACCAACTCCAATCCGAAGAGCCATAGTCGCGCTAAACGCCAGCATAGCGGCAAAGCCACTTAAAGACCAATGCAGCGATTTTTCGTTAATTTTCTTACAAAATCTATTGATCTGACAAAGCCAGTTGCCAAACTGTGTATTTGCTAGCGAGCTCCAGATGGAGCTTTGAAAGCCGGTATTAAGAAAATAATCTGTCAGATTAAATTAATTTTCTCCTTGATTAATTGGGCGCCATTTGTGTTTATTGAAAATTCTCCACTAATTATCAGGTAGTTCTGGATTTAGTTTAGTTGGCGTGAGAATTTTAATTTGAAGAAGCAATTGCTGCCAGGCTCTCTAAAATTCTGAAAATCGGGTGATGTCTTTTTTTCTGCGCAGCCAATGAATTTCTGCTATATCCTGGGGAACATACATTTGTTGTATTTACTTTTTGCAGAACAAACCTTATCTTCATATTATTTTTTTTTCTTCCACCATTTCGGCCAAGAGCATCTCCATAATATGCGGATATTATTGCTTAACAAAGATTAAAGAAGCCGCCAAAATAAATATTGGGGCGGAGACTAAAATCTTAATGCAATCGACAAAACAAAAAACAAAAAAAAAAAAATGCAATGCACAGAAGGACCTATAATGGATGCTTATGCAAATGGCATAGCTGGAATGGGAATGGATGGAAGATATAGCCGAGAAATAGAGAAAAGTGCCACTTGTATGCAAATGATGCATAAATCGGATGAAAAACATACTCGCGTAACAATCATAGAAACGAACAAAAAAATATGAACATCAAGTTTCTGTTGTAGGCCGCAGTGCAGTTGGCGAAAAATTCAGACGACAAAATAAAGAAACGATAAACGATGTTTCATATCGACAGAAATGGAGGTTGGGGAAATAAGTCCTAAATTATTGACTGAAAGTGTTGGCAACTAAAATTGTCGCCTCATATAATGTGAATGGGAATTTGTATCTACACAGTCTAAGGGCAGGTTATTGAGATCGGAAACATCGGGTGTGCGAAATTAAGTTGAGGAACATCGGGTCTGCGAAATTTGGTTGAGCTAGACAACTCTTAGTGAGCTGGCGAACTCCAATTGAGGCAATAAACTCTACATGGTGAGATGAAAAAATCGGCAACCAACTTCGGACTGCTGTCATTTCTAAGCCACTTGTCCGACAGCTGTTGAAATTATTCCAGTGACAGCTCATTATATTGTCTATGAGAGTAGAAAAGCATTTTGGTGAGAATTTTCCAGAAAAAAAGTTATTCGTGATGGAATTCAAGCGTGATAGTTTTATTTCTTTATATTTGGCTGGAAAATCACAAGTGGCTATCGTTGGAGCACTCCAGCATTTAAATGTGAATAAATATTTTGTGTCTCGTACCGTGCCGTGATACTGGTAACGTAGCCCGACAAAGTCAAGGAAGTGGACGGAAGAAAACAGCAACATCAGCAGAAATGGTTCGAATAGTAAAGAAGCGTCGCAGTGGCCGAAAAATGGCTCGTGAGCTGAGCATATCGCAATATTCCATTCGGCACATGTTGAAAAATGAGCTCGGAGTAAAGCCATTGAAATTCCAAAAAGTGCAAGAACTTACACCGCCACAGAAAGAAAATAGACTCAAAAGAGCCAAAGAGTTGCATCGCTTGGCCGAAAGTGGTGAACTGCCGACTATGGTTTTCTCCGATGCCGTTGAAAAAAAAAATCGCTGTCCAGCAGGCGTAAACAAACAAAATGATCGTGTGTACTTGCCAAAGAGGTCAGGTCAGCTGAAAATGGCCACCAGAACTCAAGTGCCGGCCATGGTGATGGTGTGGACCGCCATAACTGCCGATGGTCGCTCTCCGCTCGTATTAATCGACCGTGGCATCAGAATAAATGCCGAATATTATCGCGAAAATATTCTGGAGGGTATATTAAAGCCTTGGGCACGCAAACATTTTAGCCGCAGACCTTAGACAGGACTCAGCATCAGCGCACTCAGCACGTCACCCAAGAATGGTTACAAAGTGAGGTTCCTCACTTCATTTCCAGCGCACAATGGCCACCAAAATCTCCGGATACCAATCCGTTGGACTATTGTGTCTGGAGTATTTTGGAAAGCATGGTTGGCACTAAAAAATACCAAAGTGTCGATCGCCTCAAGCCCATTCGCCGAGAATGGGCCAAAATACCCCAGAGCAACATTCGGGCAGCGTGTGACGGTTTCATTGGCCGTTTGAAGGCCACAATTCGTGCCAAAGTTGACCAATTCGAACAAATCTAAACTTTTTCTAGAATTTGGCGAACTCTAGTTGCGCTGGCGAACTCTAGTTGAGCTGGCGAACTCTAGTTCAGCTGGCGAACTCTAGTTGATCTGGAGAACTCTACTTGAGCTGGCTAACTTTAGATGAACTCGCGAACACGAGTTGAGCTAGCCAACTCTAGTTGATCTGCCGCAATCTAGTTAAGTTGGCGAACTTTAGTTGAGCTGGCGAACATTAGTTGTGCTGGCGAACTCTAATTGAGCTGGCCAACTCTAGTTGAGCTGGCCAACTCTAGTTGAGCTAGCCAACCCTAGTTGAGCTGGTGAACTCTAGTGGAGCTGGAGAACTCTAGTTGCGCTGGCGAACTCTAGTTGAGCTGGCGAACTTTAGTTGAGCTGTCGAACTTTAGATAAACTGGCGAAGTGTAGTTGATCTGGGGAACTTTAGGATGAGCTGGAAACCTCTAGTTGAGCTAGCCAACTCTAGTTGAGTTGGAGAACTCTAGTTGAGTTGGAGAACATTAGTTGTGCTGGCGAACTCTAATTGAGCTGGCCAACTCTAGTTGAGCTGGCAAACTCTAGTTCAGCTGGCGAACTCTAGTTGAGCTGGGGAACTCTAGTTGTGCTGGCGAACGCTAGTTGTGCTGGCGAACTCTAGTTGCGCTGGCGAACTATAGTTGCGCTGGCGAACTCTAGTTGAGCTGGCGAACTCAAGTCGACCTGGGGAACTCAAGTCGAACTGGGGAACTCTAGGTGAGCTGACGAATTCTAGTTGAGCTGGCGAACTCATGTTTAGCTGGTGAACTCTAGTTAAGAACACTAGTTGAGCTGGAGAACTCTAGTTGAGCTGGAGAACTCAAGTTGAGCTGGCGAACTAGAGTTGAGCTGGCAAACTCTAGTTGAGCTGGCGAACTCTAGTGGATCTGGCGAACTCTAGTTGACCTGGCGAACTCTAGTTGAGCTGGCGAACTCTAGTTGAGCTGGCGAACTCTAGTTGAGCTAGGGAACTTTAGGATGAGCTGGCAAACTCTAGATGAACTGGCGAACTCTAGTTGAGCTGGTGAACTCAAGTTGCGCTGGCGAACTCTAGTTGAGCTAGCGAACTCTAGTTGAGCTGGCGAACTCTAGTTGATCTGGAGAACTCTACTTTAGCTGGCGAACATTAGATGAACTGACGAACACGAGTTGAGCTGGCGAACTCAAGTTGAGCTGGCGAACTCTAGTTGAGCTGGCGAACTCTAGTTGAGCTGGCGAACTCTAGTTGAGCTGGCGAACTCTAGTTGAGCTGGCGAACTCTAGTTAAGCTAGCCAACTCTAGTCGAGTTGGCGAACTCTAGTTGATGTTGCGAACTCTAGTTGAGCTAGCGAAGTCTAGTTAAGCTAGCCAACTCTAGTTGGGCTAGCGAACTCTGGTTGAGAATGCGAACTCAAGCTGAGCTGGTGAACTCTAATTGAGCTGGTGAACGCTAGGTGATTTGGCGAACTCTAGTTGATGTTGCGAACTCTAGTTGATGTTGCGAACTCTAGTAGAGCTAGCCAACTCTAGTTGAGGTGGCGAACTCTAGTTAAGGTGGCGAACCCTGGTTGATCTTGCGAACTCTAGTTGAGCTGGCGAACTCTAGTTGAGTTGGCGAACTGTAGTTGAACTGGGGAACTTTAGGATGAGCTGGCGAACTTTAGGATGAGCTGGCGAACTCTAGTTGAGCTGGCGAACTCTAGTTGAGCTAGCGAACTCTGGTTGATCTAGCCAACTCTAGTTGAGCTGGCGAACTCTAGTTGAGCTAGCCAACTCTAGTTGAGCTGGAGAACTCTAGTTGAGCTGGAGAACTCTAGTTGGGCTGGCGAACTCTAGTTGATGTTGCGAACTCTAGTTGAGCTGGCCAACTCTAGTTGAGCTGGCGAACACTAGATGAGCTGGCCAAGCTTGGATCTTTATCCGAACCATCTTCATGAAACCACCGTTTACTGTAGCTCAAAACCAGACATGTATGATTTGAAGTACCTACACTAACAATAACACATCAAATCCTGTTCAAAGTGGTTCTGAACAACCATATGAGTTGAAACCATAAGAGAGGTGGGGAAAAAAATCTAAATAAATTCGTAAACGACAAATATGGAAATGGAGGAAAGAAAGAAATAAAATAATATTTGATTTGATTGTTATGGCGTCCGCTGTAATGCATTTAAGTGAATTTCCTTTTAAATTTCGCCTCACAAGTTCTCACTTCAATATATTAAGATCGACGAAGGAAAAGAAATCAAATGAACAACTTAAAAATCCATCTATACAGCCATTAATCCACTTCTTTTGGTAGCGTATCTTCAAATAGAAACATTAGAGGATAGAATGCATTTGTTTTTGAAGAAATCTCAAGTTAGATGTTCATTAAAATGGAATCCCCCGGTAAATGACATTTCGAACATCAAAGGAAAAAAAATGCAGACCAGAAGTTGGTGGTGGTTCGGCTCCGTTAAGAGGGAAATATTTATTTTGTCATAATATTTATTCAATAGAAAATATAGGGGAGGTGGTTGGGAGCTGCATATGTAGAGGGGCTGAAGAAAAGAGGTTGGGATGGGAAGAGAAATCCATCCTTTATAGGGTTTAGGGAGATTGCAGACTTACTTTTTATTGGTCCTTCGATTGACAAACAACCTCTCAGCAGGGTAAGTTCTCGGTTCATAAGAAGCACAACCTTGAGGTTTTAATAACTTCGAGGTGGGCCTTAAAATGAAACAATACCATTTCTATAATTGGCTACCAAGTTGAGCCAAACTTATGGGCGAACCTATACTTAGCTTACCACACCCATTTGGGGCGGATTTCCTAATATGACAATCCGTTTTTTTTTGTAATTATTCAAAGTGTAATCTGAATTGAAAAAAAGTAAAACCTTATTTCAAATCGAAGCTCCAAAGACAGAGCTAACTAATTATTTTGAAAGCTTATTGCCAATTCCCCAGGCAAATATTCCTCCTCATCTTTCCGATTTTAACAAAACACGGAATTAAAAACATTGAAGACCTTTTCGACGAATTGCATATTCAAACCTTCAAATGCACAATTTTCAAATGGCCTTTCTTCAATTTTCAAATTGGCATTTGCGGTTTATTCATTCTTTTTTTTCGAAATAAAAGCGAAACAATGCAGGTCCCTGGGGGATTTACCGAATGCAAATCTTTTGTTAAAAGGCGAAAAGGTGTAACCAAATGCATATTAGCCGACACCGTTGAATGGATTTGCAAAAACTCTGATGCAGGAAAGTGTGAAATTCACAGAACTTTTTGATTAAAATTTCCTTCCAAAAGGCAAGAGGTTCGGCAAAAGTTGCCCACAAGATGTGACTTGGTTATTACTTAAGGAATTGGGCATGGGGAGGGGAAATAATTTGGGTATTTGTCAAACATTTGTTCGATTATTACACTTGACTGAAAAGGCAATTACTTAAATGACATGCCAGACAAGAATTATTTTGCAAAATAATCTGCATTTTGTTGTTTTCCTAATCACGAATTTGGGAAAATTTTTTCGCACCACTTATGAACGAAAATTTTTACATCCTAAGAATCCTTTGTTTGTTTGATATGAGTTTCCGGGCTGAAGAGGAATCAGAGTTGGCTAGATCAAATAGAGTTGGCTAGCTCAAGCCAGAGGTGCCTAACTTAAGCTGGAGTTGGCTAGCTCAAACTGGAGTAGGTAAGCTCAAGGTGTATTTGGCTAGCTCAGGCTGGAGTTGGCAACTAGAGTTCGCCAGCTCAACTAGAATTCGCCAGCTCAACTAAAGTTCGCCAGTTTAACTAGAGTTCGCCAGTTTAACTAGAGTTCGGATGGTCAACGAGAGCTCGCCAGCTCAACTAGAGTTTGCCAGCTCAACTGGGGTTTGCCAGCTCATCTCGAGTTGGCTACCTCAACTAGAGTTCGCCAGCTCAACTAGAGTTCGCCAGCTCAACTAGAGTTCGCCAGCTCAACTAGAGTTCGCCAGCTCAACTAGAGTTCGCCAGCACAACTAGAGTTCGCCAGCTCAACTAGCGTTCGCCTGCTCTACTAGAGTTCGCCAGCTCAACTAGAGTTTGTCAGCTCATCCTAAAGTTCGCCAGATCAACTAGAGTTGGCTAGTTCAACCTAAAGTTCGCCAGCTCAACTAGAGTTCGCCAACTCAACTAGAGTTGGCTAGCTCAACTAGAGTTGGCTAGCTCAACCTAAAGTTCGCCAGCTCAACCTAAAGCTCGCCAGCTCAACTAGAGTTCACGAGCTCAACTAGAGTTCGCCAGCTCAACTAGAGTTCGCCAACTCAACTAGAGTTTGCCAGCTCAACTAGAGTTCGGCAGCTCAACTAGGGTTTGCCAGCTCAACTAGAGTTCACTAACTCAACATGAGTTCGCCAGCTCAACTAGAGTTCGCCAGCTCTACCAGAGTTCGCCACATCAACTAGAGTTCGGAAGGTCAACGAGAGCTCTGCCAGCTCAACTAGAGTTTAGCCGCTCAACTAGAGTTCGCCAGCTTAAATAGAGTTCGCCAGCTCAACTAGAGTTCGCCAGCTTAAATAGAGTTCGCCAGCTCAACTAGAGTTCTCCAGCTCAACTAAAGTTCGCCAGCTCAAATAGAGTTCGCCAGCTCAACTAGAGTTCACCAGCTCAACTAGAGTTGGCCAGCTGAATTAGAGTTCGCCAGCTTAACTAGAGTTCGCTAGCTCAACTAGAGTTGGCTAGCTCTACCGAAAGCTCAACCTAAAGTTCGCCAGCTCAACTAGATTTCGGTAGGTCAACGAGAGCTCGCCAGCTCAACTAGAGTTCGCCAGCTCAACTAAAGTTCGCCAGCTCAACTAAAGTTCGCCAGCTCAACTAGAGTTCGCCAGCTCAACTAGAGTTCGCCAGCTCAACTAGCGTTCGCCAGCTCAACTAGAGTTCGCCAGCTCACCTAGAGTTCGCCAGCTCAACTAGAATTCGCCAGCTCAACTAGAGTTCGCCAGCTCAACTAGAGTTCGCCAGCTCAACTAGAGTTCGCCAGCTCAACTAGAGTTGGCTAGCTCAACTAGAGTTCGCCAGCTCGACTAGAGTTCGCCAGCTCAATTAGCGTTCGCCAGCTCAACTAGAGTTCGCCAGCTCAACTAATGTTCGCCAGCTCAACCTAAAGTTCGCCAGCCCAACCTAAGTTCGCCAGCTAAACTAGAGTTCACCAGTCCCGCAAGAGATCGCCAGCTCAACTAGAGTTCGCCAGCTCAACTAGAGTTCGCCAGCTCAACTAGAGTTCGCCAGCTCAACTAGAGTTCGCCAGCTCAACTAGCGTTCGCCAGCTCAACTAGAGTTCGCCAGCTCAACTAGAGTTCGCCAGCTCAACTAGAGTTCGCCAGCTCAACTAGAGTTCGCCAGCTCAACTAGAGTTCGCCAGCTCAACTAGAGTTCGCCAGCTCAACTAAAGTTCGCCAGCTCAACTAGATTTCGCCAGCTCAACTAGAGTTGGCTAGCTCAACTAGAGTTCGCCAGCTCAACTAGAGTTCGCCAGCTAAACTAGAGTTCGCTGGCTCAAATATAGTTCGCCAGCACAACTAGAGTTCGCCAGCTCAACTAGAGTTCGCCAGCTCAACTTGAGTTGGCTAGCTCAACTAGAGTTCGCTTGCCCAAATAGAGTTCACCAGCTCAACTAGAGTTCGCCAGCTCAACTAGAGTTCGCCAGCTCAATTAGAGTTCGCCAGCCCAACTAGAGTTCACCAGCTCAACTAGAGTTCGCCAGCTCAACTAGAGTTCACCAGCTCGCCTAGAGTTCGCCAGCTCTACTAGAGTTCGCCAGCCCAACTAGAGTTCACCAGCTCAACTAGAGTTCGCCAGCTCAACTAGAGTTCACCAGCTCGCCTAGAGTTCGCCAGCTCTACTAGAGTTCGCCAGCTCAACTAGAGTTCGCAAGCTAAACTAAATTTCGCCAGCTCAACTTAAGTTCGCCAGCTCAACTAGAATTCACCAGCACAACTAGAATTTGGAAAGGTCAACTCAAGTTGCCTTCTTTAACTATTTTGTTAATCGTTATGGTCATTTAAACCTCCTCAGCTAACCCATTAATATTTATTTTCCCTCACCTTTTTCGCCGAATATTTTTTTTTTTTTGGGTAGCGACATTAATTAAATAAAATATTGTTGCAAAAACAGCAAATTTATTAAGATCCAATTAAGTGTTGTAATTAAGCATAAAATTAACCCATTTGTGCTGCCTTTTCAATTGTCTCCTCTGGTTCGGCCTGCGCAAAAACAAAAAATAAATAAATTGTAAATAAATGAATTAATCAGCTATTCAATGGCAAAGGATGGCAAATTACCAAATGACAGGCAGTTCAAAAATCGCAATAATTTAAATTAGTATTTAATGTGAGTTCATTCATTTATTTATCGGCGTGGTTTTGTTAATTAAAACATTATTTATGCTTGTTGTTGTTGATGTTGTTGTCAAAAAACAATTGAGCAGTTAAAAAGCAGCTGAAACTGAATATGGACAATATCGCCTATGGAAATATATAATAATATATGATACTGCAATAATACAAGGTATGAAACTGTTTCTAGGGTGGAACAAAATTCTACTTAAATTAATAAACCCCGAAAAAAAAAAGAATTAAAAACTAGTTTGAATTAGGTTGTAGTCTCGCGGCTTCCTTTGAAGTAGTATTGTTTTTATTAGTGGAGGAAAATAATACCAGGGGGTAAGGCAGGGAAAACCATGGTTTCAGGAAGAGCCACCTATCCTCATTAGTTTTATCTGGGGATATTCTCCCCAGGAGTTATTTAAAAAACAACTGATATGACGAACATTTTCATACCCTAGCAAGTTCAATACAAGTAGAACCAATAAACGAAGAAAACTAATGTTTTGGGTGGACAGATCTTTTAAATCTTGCAAAATTTTTAAGTTTCTCCAAAATAATGAAATTTATCCTTTTTTTCAAAAAAAAAAAAAAAAAATGTAAGTTACGCCGAGCCGAACTTTTAATACCCTCCACCAGTTGGAACGAAAAAAAATCAAATCCTTTAAAAACTCAGTTAAAATCTTAAAAATATCGAATGCAGCCGTTATATCAGGATCTATACGACGACGGGGACCTGCATAGGCAACTTTTGTCAAATATTCAAATGAGAAACTTGAAACAAAAAAAAAAAAAAAAAAAAAAAAACGGTGAATAATGTTGCTAAAATCATCAAAATACCGAATATGGGGGGGGGGGTTGTATGGGGGCTATACTATATCGTGGATCTATATAGACAATTCTCTTCCGGGGGGTAAAGTGCTTAGAAAGAAGTTCTTGTGTGGGTTTTCATATAACTCCATTGAAAAATTTAGCTTTAATAATCAAAATACCGAATATTGGGAGGTACCGTATGGGGACGGACGGACGGACAGACAGACAGACAGACAGACGGACGGACGGACGGACGGACGGACGGACGGACAGACAGACAGACAGACGGACGGACAGACAAGCCTAAATCGTCTTAGAATTTTATGCTGATCAGGAAATTATTTGTTGGGTCTGAAATTATTATTTCAATGAGTTACAAACGGAATGACGAACTTAATATACCCTCCATACTAGGTAGAGGGCATAAAAATTGAGCCGAGCTCATACGTGAAGCTATTATATACAGTAGATATATACTTTTTAATAGATGTGTAACTTAGGTTTCTAATTCTCAAATTAAGGACTATGGCTGAAAAATAAGATCCGGTTTTTATACCCTAAGCCATATGGCTATAGAGGGTATACAACATTTGATACGGCCAAAACGTGCCTCATCGAAATAACGGTTTTAGACCCTAGGTCTCTTTGGACCAAATCCGTTTGAAGACATTTGGAGTCCATCTAGCGTTGTCCGTCCGTCCGTCTGTCTGTCTGTCTGTATGGCTGGTGCGCACGATAACTCTCGAAGGGAGAATCCGATTTGATCCAAACTTGGTACATTGTAATATTTTTGTCAAACTTAGATCGAGTTCGGAGATGGGCAATATCGGTCCACTCCTTCTGGTACCTTCCACACAAAATTTCAAAATTTTCAAAGAAAATAATTTATTGCACAGAAAGAGAAAGGATAATCCGATTTTGGTCAAACTTTGCGAATCCTAATATTTTCATCAGTGCTACGTCAGGTGCGAAAATGGACAATGTCGGTCCACTCCATCAAGTACATCCCCCACAAATGGTCAAAATTTTGAATAATTGGAAATCTCATAAAATGTGATGTAAGAGTCCGATGGTCTTCAAATTTCACACATCCCAATATTTATATTAACTTAAGCTCTGGTGTTACGATAGAATATATCGGTCCACTCCCTCTGGTACTTCCCCCACAAAAGGTCGAAATTTTCAAACAAAATTATTTTTTGCACAGGAAGAGAAACGACAATCCGATTTTGTTCCAACTTTGCATATCATAATATTTGCATCCGTGCTAGGTTATGTGTGAAAATGGACAATATCGGTCCACTCCATCAAGTACCTCCCCCACAAATTGTCAAAATTTTGAATAAATACAACTCTCATAAAATTTTATGTAAGAGCCCGATTGTCTTCAAATTTCACACATCCCAATATTTATATTAACCCACGTTCTGGTGTTAAAATGGACAATATCGGTCCACTATTTCTGGTAACTCCCCGAGGTCAACTTTTTCAAAAAAAAAAAAAAAAAAATATTTTTTTCTGCGCAGAAAGAGAAGCGGTAATCCGGGTTTGCTCCAACTTGGCAAATCCTAATTTTTCGTCAGTTCTAGGTCTGGTACAAAAATGGATATTATTTATCCACTCCATCAAGTACCTCCCCCACAAAGGGTAAACATTTTGAATAATTATAATGTGATGTTAGAATCCGACTGTCTTAAAATTTCACACATTCCAATATTTCCACTAACAAAAGATCCGTTGTGAAGATGGGATATATCGGTCCACGCATTCTGGTACCTACAACCCCCCCCCCCCCCACAAAGGCTCAAAATTTTGAAAATCCATGAAGCTCACAAAAAGTGAAGTTGACATCCGATTCTATTCATGACTTGGTACATCCCAAAATTTCCATAACAACACAGTCCAAACCTAGCACTTCGCAATATTTATATCATATTTATTTAAGTCCGACAAGAAATGGTTACATTTTGGCCAATTCCTTCGGAACCAACTGCATAAAGGTTTAAACATTTTATCAATCAAACCAGAAGTCAAAATAATAATCGAACATTGGCTGAGGGTATACATCTGTCGGCAAAACCGACCAAAACTTTTTAACTTGCTAAAAAATATTTTGAATTCTGTTAGGATTATTAAAATTGTTGACCCTCTATGGTGTAGGTTCCGAAGGAATGGACCAATATTGTCCATTTCATATTTGACCTAAATAAATATGACATAACGTTTGGGACGTGCCAGGTTTGGACTTCCTTACTTCACTTTGTATGAGATATGTGATAATTTTAAGAATATGTTAAAATTTGCTTGAGGTACCAGATATAGTCGACCGAAGTATTCGATTTTCATACTTTATCTAATATCGATAATAATATTGGTATGGACAAAATTATAAGAAAATCGAACATTTATATCCAATTGTATGCGGAATCATAAATTCCGTATTCATCTTTTGTTTCTGATTGAGAGACATATATTTAGATATAGCAAGTTGAAATGAATCGCTGAGTTGTTCCGCAATTTATGACAGATAAAAAAAGTATTGAAAATTGTAACCCTTTGTGAGTGAGGTACCAGAAGGGGTTCGCACATATATATCCCATCTTCGCAACAGATCTTGTATTAGCAGAAATGTTTGTGTGTGTGAAATTTGAGGAGAGTTAGATGCTTATTTCGCTTTTTTTGAGCGTTTTATTTTTCAAAATAAAGAAATGGTCCAATCTCTACCATCTTTATAACAGATCTTGTGTTGATGGAAATATTGAGAAGTATCAAGTTTGATATGGAATCGGATGTTATATTCGCTTTTTATGAGCTTCATTGATATTCAAAATTTTGACCCTTTGTGGGGGAGGTACTCGTTGAAGTTGACGGATATTGTATTGGACGGATAACGTATTGAAAATTCTAAACCTTTGTGGGAGAGGTACCAGAAGGGGCTCGCGGATATATATCCTATCTTCACAACAGATCTTGTGTTAGTAGAAATAATGGAATCTGTGAAATATATGGAGAACCAAATTCTTATTTCGCGTTTTATCACAATTATGGATAAAATTTTGACCCTTTGTAGGGAAGGTACCAGAAGGAATGGTCCGATTCCTACCGTTTTTATAACAGATCCTGTGTTGATAGAAATATTCAGATGTACCAAGTCGAAATGGAATCGGATACTAATTTCGCATTTTATGAGAATAATTGATATTCAAAATTTCGGCATTTTGTGGGGGAGGTACCAGAAGGAGTAGACCAATATATTCCATCTTCACACCAGACCTTGGTTTAGTAAAAATATTGCGACGTGAGTAATTTGAAGATAATCGGACCCCTTACTTCACATTTTATAAGAGTTGTAATTTTTCAAAATTTTCACCATTTGTGGGGGAGGTACTTGATGGAGTGAACCGATATTGTCCACTTTTGCACCTGACGTAGCACTGACCCTAATATTTGCATTTGCAGAGTTGGAGCAAAATCGGATTACTGCTTCTCTTTCTTTGCAGAAAAAATATTTTTTTTTGTTTCTGGTTAAGTGGTACTTTTGTGGGGGAAGTACCAGAAGCCTAGACCGATATATTCCATCTTAACACCAGATCTTGGGTTAATACATATATTGTGATGTGTGAAATTTAAAGACAATCGGACTCTTACATCACATTTTATGAGAGTTGTAATTATTCAAAATTTTGACCATTTGTGGGCGAGTTACTTGATGGAGTGGACCGATATTGTCCATTTTTACACCTGAGATAGAACTGACGCAAATATTAGAATTTGCAAAGTTGGAGCAAAATCGGATTATCCTTTCTCTTTTTGTGCAGTAAAATATTTAAAATTTTGACCTTTTGTGGGGGAGGTACCAGTGGGAGTGGATGGATATTGCCCATCTCCAAACTCGATCTAAGTTTGACAATAATAGTACGATGTTCCAAGTTTGGACCAAATCGAACACTTCCTTCGAAAGTTATAGTGCGCATCAGCCAGCAAGCCTGAAAGACAGATGGACGGACGGACATCGCTAGATCGACTCCAAATGTTTTGAAACGGATTTGGTTCAAAGAGACCTAGGGTCTAAAACCGTTATTTCGACTGGGTACGTTTTGCATAGGCAACTTTTGGCATAAATTATTACAAAATTCAAAGTCGAAGGGAAGTTCGGAGGTACCATTATATGGGGGCTATACAAAAACGTGGACCTGCATAGACAATATTCTGTCTCAGGTTGTAGTATCCATTATGAACTTCAAATACCAAATTTGAAACAATTCCGGTGAATAATGTCGATAAAATCATCAAAGTACCGAATATCGGGAGTTGCCGTTATATAGGGGCTATACGAAGACGTGGACCTGCACAGACAATTTTCTGTCTTAGGCTGTAGTATCCATTACGAACTTCAAATACCAAATTTGAAACAATTCCGGTGAATAATGTCTCTAAAATCATCAAAATACCGAAAATAGGGAGGTACCGATATATGGGCCTACACGAAGACCTGGACCTGCATAGATAATTTTCTGTCACAGGCTGTAGTATCCATTACGAACTTCAACTACCAAATTTCAAACGGGTCCGGTGAATAATGTAGCTATATTCGTCAAAATACCGAATATCGGGGAGTACCGACATATGGGGCCTATACGAAGACCAGTACCTGAATAGATCATTTTCTGCCACAGGCTGTAGTATCCGCTACAAACTTCAAATGCCAAATTTGAAACAATTCCAATGAAAAATGTCGTTGAAATCATCAAAATACCGAATATCGGGAGGTGCCGTTATAAGGGGGCTATACGAAGACGTGGACCTGCACAGACAATTTTCTGTCTTAGACTGTATCATCCATTACGAACTTCAAATACCAAATTTGAAACATTTTGGGTGAATAATGTCGCTGAAATCGTCAGAATACCGACTAAGGGGAGGTACCGTTATATGGGGGCTATACGAGAACGTGGTCCTGCATATATAATTTTCTGCCACAGTCTGTGGTACCTATTGGGATTTTCAAGTACGAAATTGCAAACAATTTCGTTGAATATTGTACCTAAAATCGTCAAAATACCTTATCAAACTAGTTATTTCGTTCGGAATCTAAAATGATTTCCACAGGCGGACAGACTGACGACATCGACATAGAATTTTATGCTGATCAAGAATATATATACTTTGTGGGGACTAAAATGTACGTTTCGAGGTGTTGCAAACGGAATTACAAACTTAATATACCCTCCATACTATGGTGGAGGGTATAAAAACAGATAAGCAAAAGCCATAGTTGTGCAGGGCCGACAATGTGATACCCTGCAACACCATACCATATTGGAAAGCCCCCTTGGGTCCAAATCCGTTTTAGTCGATTTCGTTGTTGCTATAATGGCACATAGTCCTACAAAAATATTACCTTTGGTTTTTTGGTCGTTGGCATTTGCCCTCCGTTGTGTTGAAAGGTATTCTAAACAATTTCTAACAAAAGTTGCGGTTCATTTTACCTGCTAAATATTATCCGCGTGATAAGGTTGGGTTTTTTAAAATTTGTACTGAAATGATACAAGAAGTACTGTTAGGGGACGGATTCGTATAGCTTCAAAATTTAGCACAAAAATTTGAATTGTGCCTGGGATGGTTGGTATTGAAAATGCGATATATCGGTCCTCGTTTCGGTACAGCCAGCATAGAACGGTACCTCCCGATATTCGGTATTTTGATGATTTTTGTCATATTTTTTCACGGATTTGTCTAAAGATTGGTATTTGTAGTTCGTAATGGATTCTAGCTTCGATGGCGGAACATTGTATATATAGCTCCACGTTTTTGTATAGCCCCCATGTAAAGATACCTCCCTTTATTCGCCATTTTGATGATATTACCGGTATTGGTGTCTCAAATTTCGTATTTGAAGTTCGAAATAGTTACTACGGCCTATAACAAGAATTATTTATGCAGGACCACGTCTTCTTATAGCCCCCATATAAAGATACTTTCCGATATTTGGTATTTTTATGATACTAACGACATTATTCAGCGGAATTCTTTCAAATTTCGTATTTGAAGTTCGCAATAGTTACTACAGCCTGTCTTCGTATAGCCCTCATATAACGATTTTTATTTGAGCGGTATTCGATGGATTTATTTTTTAATTTTTCAAATGTTTTCCAAATGGTTGAGGGTATAAAAAGGTCGACCCGGCCGAACTTAGCTACTTTCTTATGTGCCTCAAACCCTTCCAAGTTCCTTTCTTTCTACTTCAACACCTTGAAGTAGCCACATTTTGCTGGTCTTATATTGAAAATGTTCCTAGTTCCAATATGTGACAACTCAATGTTTAATACGTTCCGTAGAATTATCCTCCCCATCATAAATTTCTCAATTTTGTATGGCCATCATTCCCCTCTACCTTATCTCCCCAAATCCTGCTTATTTCGTCTCTTATAAATGGATAATTATTAAGAACTCAATTAGAAGATTCAGTTGTCGCAAAAAATCGAAAGAAAAAATACAAAAAAAAAAAAATCCTCAACCATCTACCAATTCTCGACGACCAAGGACCTGCTTATAGAAATGTCTACATATCCTTATTATTTCATTATTAATAAATGTAAGGACACTCACACCCTTTGAAACATAGGAAAAAAACGTAGTACCACCATTTTTTTGAGGTTTAAGCAACTTATTAACGGATTTTTGCTATTGTATTATAGCTAACGTTGGCCACATAAATTACAACCACCAAGCTAAAGAAGAACCCTCCCCCCCTCTCCCGCTCTCCCGCTTAATTTACTATTGGCGTTGTAAATATGTTGAGTACCTACACGCCTTGCCTTGAATGGGCGATGATGATTTAAGTCGTATCGTCCTCCAATTAAATACTTCTCAGTTGAGTTTCTTCTCTTCTGCTTCTGCTTCTCTCCCTCTTCTTGCCAACCGCCCACATTTGAGCCACTTGTAAAACGTTAATTTCATAATTACATGTTTCATGTGGTGGTCTCATACCCTCCATCATAATTTGTTTTGTTCGCTTGTTTCATTTTTTATGCTTGGTATTTGGTCCAAGTTTTGTCGGCCGATCTGTGTTCACAATGAAAGGCAACAAAGAAGCCCCACACAAACACACACACACACACATGTAGCCACATTGCCGTAAGAAAAGAAGTACCACTGAAATTGTTGGCTATTCTGTCAGTCATTCAGACGCCAACAGAACATATCAGAAAAGTCAGCCAGCCAGCCAGTCAGCCATCCAACCAACCAACCATTTATTGGTGGTACAGTTCGTTCGGTTGATTGTTGGTCTTAGAAGTAGCGCAAAGAATCTGACTGCAACCATTTTGCCGGTTCGAAATTAAATGGTTGTTTGCTCGCTATTTTTTTATTAGACCTGTAGACGTCAGTTGCGAACGCCGACAGCGTCTGAGCAGCAGCAGCTGCGTTGACAGCCTAAGTGGCTTTGACGGCAGCGTTAACGTCAATGTTTTTTTGTTACGATTTTTGAAAGCTTTTGATGGAAGTCTTAATCAATGAAGTCTTGGAATTTTATTCCGATTCAAAATCTACGTTGACTTATCGAGGATAGATGCTTTGATTTTTAATTTGAACCTCCTTTATCTGGGGCTTTATTATCCAACATGCCTGGATTTTTGGACATTTTTTAACCGTTTGTACCTCTATTTGCTGTGCACTATCATAATACTAAAGGCTGTGCCAGAAAATTGCCTATGCAGATTTACTCTTTGTACAGCCCCCATATATCGATACCGTATTTTGAAAATTTTAGCCAAATTTTACAATGGAATTGTTTTTAAATCCACACAAGGGGTCCTTCTGGGTACTTTACCCACTGAAAGAGAATTGTCTACAGAGGTCCACGTCTTCGTATAGCCCCCATATAATGGAACTTCCCTATTTTCGGTATTTTGAAGATTTAAGCGACATTATTCACCGGATTATTGGCTATGCAAGTCCAGGTCTTCGTATAGCCCCCATATAACGATACCTCCCGATATTCGGTATTTTGAAAATTTAAGCGACATTATTCACTGGAATTGTTTCAAATTTCGTATTTGAAGTTCGTAATGGGTACCACAACCTATGACAGAAAATTGGCTATGCAAGTCCACGTCTTCGTATGGGCTATATAATAGAACCTCCCGATATTCGGTATTTTTATTATTTAAGCGACATTATTCACCGAAATTGACTCAAATTTAATATTTGAAGTTCGTAATGCATACTCCAGCCTAAGACAGAAAATTGCCTATGCAGGTTAACTCTTTGTACAGCCCCCATATAACGATACCTCCCGATATTCGGTATTTTGAAAATTTAAACGACATTATTCACCGAAATTGTTTCGAATTTCGAGTTTGGGGTCAGTAATGGATACTGCAGCCTATGACAGAAAATTGTTTGTACAGTTCCAAGTCTTTGTATAGCCCCCATATACTGGCACCTCCTGATATTCGGTATTTTGATGATTTTAGCGACTTTATTCACCGGAATTGTTTCAAATTTGGTATTTGCAGTTCGTAATGAATGCTTCAACCTATGACAGCAAATTGCCTATGCAGGTCCAGGTCTTCGTATAGCCCCCATATATCGGTACCCCCCGATATTCGGTATTTTGATGATTTTAGCGACATTATTTACCGGAACTATTTCCAATTTGGTATTTGAAGTTCGTAATGAGTACTACAGCCTATGACAGAAAATTATCCGAACAGGTCCACGTCTTCGTATGGCCCGCATATAAAGGTACTCCCCGATATTCGGTATTTTGATGATTTTAGCGACTTTATTCACCAGAATTGTTTCAAATTTGGTATTTGAAGTTCGTATTGGGTACTACAGCCTAAGACAGACAATTATATGTGCAGGTTCCTTTGTTGGTATAGCCCCCATATAACGGCACCTCTCGATATTCGATGCTTTGATGATTTTAGCTAAATTTTTCACCGATTTTTTTCAAGTTTCGCATTTGGAGGGTATTGAAAGTTCGACCCGGCTGAACTTACTGCTTTTTTACTTGTTATACCCTCAGCCATATGGCTAGAGAGGGTATATATCATTCGATACGGTCAAAACGTGACTAGTCGAAATAACGGTTTTAGGACATTTGGAGTCGATCTAAAGATGTCCGCCCGTCTGTCTGCCAGTTTGACGCACGATAACTCTCGAAGGAAGTATCCGATTTGGTCCAAACTTGGTACTTTGTAATATGATTATCAAACTTAGATTGATTTCGGAGATGGACAATATCGGTCCACTCCTTCTGATACCTCCCCCACAAAAGGTCGACATTTTCAAAAAATATATTTTTTGCACAGAAAGAGAAAGGATAATTCGATTTTGTTCCAACTTGCAAATCCTAATATTTGCGTCAGTACTCGGTCAGGTGTGAAATTGGACAATATTCAGCCCACTCCATCAAGTACCTCCCCCACAAATGGTCAAAATTTTGAATAATTACAACTCTCATAAAATGTGATGTAAGAGTCCGATTGTCTTCAAATTTCACACATCCGAATATTTGTATTAACCAATGGTCTGGTGTGAAGGGGGAATATATCGGTCCACTCCTTCTGGTACCTCCCCCACAAAATATTGAAATTTTGAGTACCCAGGAAGCTCATAAAACGCCAAATTAACATCCGATTCCATTTAAACTTGGCACATCTGTCGCAATATTTTTATCATATTTTTGGATCCGATAGGAAATGGTCAATATTGGCCCATTCCCAAGTCAATATTGGCCCATTCCTTCGGGACCTGCTCCATAGAGGGTTAAACGTTTGAATAATCTTAACACAAGTCAAAATATATTTAAATAATCGAACATAGGCTGAGGGTATATATCTGTCGGCAATACCGACTGATACTTTTTAACTTGTTTTTTTTTTGTGATACGACCCAATGTCTCCTCATTTCGAATGCATGTGAGCACATAATTGTCTATAATTCTTAAGCAGCCTTGATAACTTGCTTTGGCAGACTAAATGAGCAAATCACCGTTAAGATTTTAATTTGAACATTACTTTTGTTTAAATGTAATTAAAGGGAAAACAATTCTGAAATAAAGTCAAATCAAACCGCAACACAACGGGCAAACGAGTCTAATGAGGCAGGCCTTCTACTCTGCCTCTGAGATTTTCTCATAAAAAAAATTAAGTTCAGACAACCTACACAACACCAGCAAGGATATCCTTTCATAATTGAA